>NC_047162.1:19755381-19765381 GCF_009819705.1 Hippoglossus hippoglossus
AATTCAAGAACAAGCTTTTCAAGTTTCCTCAGGTCATATGTGCTTTAACAGGATCAACACAGCATCAGGCTGCGACTCACCTGTCTCAGGTAGAGGAAGAAGCTGGAGTACTGTCCGGCCTCCGGCAGGTACGACAGGAACACAGTGATGCAGATCAGTAAGATGGTCGGGTCCTGACCCACTTTCCTCAGCGACTGAAGGAGAGAGAGAGGAAATCAAACACAGACGCCGTCAGACGATCAGTTCGTCATCAGGAGCTGCAGAAACAAGTCCTGCTGATAATCGTGCTTGACCAATAGCTTTTTGTTTTGTTCTATGAGAATCAAATCAATGCAACTTATCATCTTATGAACGAATCATTCTGCTATAAATTCAATATCCAATCAGATAGTGAACTGTGTGTTACTGACAGCGAAGGGGTCGGCCTGCTCCCAGGAGATCGGCGCCCCCCACGTGTTGAGCCTCATCTTGTCCGGCAGGGACTCGGGCACGGCGAGCAGGATGAAGCCGATGTCGGCCAGGGCGATCAGCGTGGCCAACAGGACCACCAGGTTGTCCCCGTACCAGGCGGACAGATACGCCCCGATGGCCGGACTCGTCACCAGGCTGGCTGCAAAGGTCGCCGACACCTAGAGGATCGAGAGACAGACGAGAGGATCCGGTTTAGACGTCTGCAGAGAAACGACCAATCACACTGACGGAGCAGCACAGGTACATGTCACTCTACTCCGGTCAGAGGTCAGAGGTCAGCATCTGTCGGGCTGTGTCGCTAACATCAACAGGCTAAAATGCTAGTAATCAAATACATGACTCACTTCTGGTGGGAAACAGCAGAACAGTGAAAAGACTGAATAATGACGAGAAACAGAAACTGTCGGATATAAAGAGCTTTACTTAGCAAATTTCATTTTGTGAGTGTTAAATTGAATTGTTATTAACAGACCTCGTGATGTCAGTGATTGGGTTTACGTCATCATTACGATCATGGATGTTTCATATTCTAGATGTTTTTATGTATTAAATATCTGATGTTTTATAGAAACATCTGTGATTTTTCAATAGTTGAAATGACTTGCAGCAGGTTTCACTTGATGTATAAAGTCATTAGAAATAATTAGAATAGCAGCTCAGTAGAGAATCTACACAATGATTTAGTTCTTATAGCAGCAATTTAAAAAGTAATGAGAAGTTGAAACAATGCTCTGTGTTGTGATGTTGAAGAAAGTGGAAAAACATCACAGATCCACACTACAAGTTAAGTAGGTTCTTCTCAGGCCACCTCCCTCCATGTTTGTTGGAAATGGTTTTAGTAGTTTTGCAGACGCAGGTGAAATCACATCCTCAGTGACAGACGTAATAATTCAAACACGAAGGTGCTTTTATCCTCAGATGATTTCCTGCTCTCAGCTCATGTTCGTGCTCAGATTCCGCTGACGACTCAGTTTTGTCCCTGATGCAGATTCAGTGTCGGCCATTCGACGCCAGCATCCTTCATCTGAAACGATGAAGTCATGGTGGCGCTTATGTCATCGCCTCCTCTGTGACACTTTACAGATGCTCTACGGAGAAGCTTTTATTTCATACATTATGAAACGGCCCATCTCGTAGCTTCCTGATAGTGAGTCACTGCAGCGTCCTGTCTCTCCTGCTCAGCGGACAAATTCTATTCTTTTGTCTAATAAACGCAACGATGGCTGAAGCTCTTCACGAGTCACGAGGGACCATCACTGTGAAACCCTGTCCGGCAACAGACATAATGTTCACACACCTTTTAAAGGCTCTTACCAGACCGTAGGCTGTGCTCCTCTCTCTCGCTGTCGTCACGTCGGAGACGTAGGCGAAGATGACAGAGAAGGTGACAGAGAAAGCTCCAGACATGGAGATCATGGCGAAGTACCACCTGAACACATGAGAGAGAAAATCGAACTCAGCTTCTTCAAACCAAGAAAGAGGAACTGTTCTGTGAAGTAATGACAATGACTGTGGCCCAGTGGAAGAGCCGGCTGGATAATGAGCTCATTAGTGAGTCGTACCAGGGGCTGAGCCTCATCAGAGGGATCGGAGCGCAAGTGAAGAAGACGGTGACCAACAGGAAGGAGCGTCGGCCCCACACGTCCGACAGCGCACCAATCAGAGGAGCGGACATGAACGACAGCAGACCCTGGACAGGAAGTAGCAGAGTCAGTGACGATATAAATGAGCGTTTTGCGACAGTGAAATGTTCAATTTGATGCTGAATCACTGGAGAACTAAACTCTGAGCATGAGTCATGACGGTGTGAGTCACAGAAGTGAAGAGTTCTCACCTTCACACCCTGAATGAGTCCATTCATCAGAAACGTGTGCTGAGGAAACGTTTCATGTAAAACCTGCAAAAAGAGACAAAACTTCAGCTTCATAATGTTTAAACACTTTATCTGTTTCCATCACAGTGAGTTACGAGTCTATAATGACGCTGAATCTTTAACTCTTCTTCGACTTTATCAGCCGTCTCCACGTGGGAGCTAAAGCAATGCTAATGCTAACGTGAGAGCGCCATCTTGCCTCCATCCGTGTAACTCACAGTGAGCATGGGCATGGTGAGAAGACCCCAGGCGAAGAACTCCAGGAAGATCACCACCACGGCGTGATACACACTGGGTCGGCCGATACCCTGCTGGAACTGAAACACACACATTTGATCATTTTTAATAATCGTCTATAAAAGGACCAACTATAATAAACAGTCTGATTAAAGTGGAGCATCAAAGTGGAGCAGAGCACGCGATCAGCCCACTGACACAGAAACTCAGGGTTTAGGTGAAGACATGAACCATTTTCTATCTTTAGTTTGAGTTAACGGCTCGTTCACTGCTGCTCCTCTGTGCCATACATGTCAGTGTCAGCAGGGGGCAGCGTGTCGGATATTCAAGGGAGATCTGTACTTTTATCTAAAGAATTTCTCTGAATCACGAACGGGGGAATACGAAGCATCGACCCACCAGGACGTCACCCACTGGTTTGTGAGCTGCTGGTCTGAAGCCTCAGTTTGACATTGTGTTCAGCGCCATCTTGTTTTTTTTTTAAACCAGAAGTAACCATATTTGGAAGAGCAGGGGGTGGAGCCTGGCTGAGAGCGCAAGTAAACTGCACCCCCACCTACACCCATTGGACGGTACTATCTGTCAATCACACTGTGGTATCTACACCTCCAATACATTTCACTAAATGAACATCAGCTGTATTGAAGTATCATTCATTTACACACTTTTATAAACAAAGGGCCCAGGTAGAAAAATACCGGAATTTGTCTTTGACGAGGAAAATAGAAGAGAATATAATAATGTTTACTTCTGGTTTCAAAAAATCAAGATGGGTTGAGACAAAATGACAAACTGGACCAACGTAGAAACGGCCGCTCACAAACTAGCGGGTGACGTCAGGCTGGGTCGACGCCATAGACTGTAAATAAAGATGGACAACACATCTCCACTTCCTCCCACTATGCAGACATGAGTCAAATATCCTGGATCAGGACGCTGCCATCTTGCACATCTGGAGTCTGTGCAGCAGCAAACATCTGGAACAGAGCCAGGATGGAGAGGGGCCATCGATCCACGTCTCATCCATCATGATGTCCAGGCTTAGAAGTACAAACTAAAACCACACTGATCACAGACGTGAACCCTTGAACATCAGTGTGATGGGAACAACCTGAAATGACTAAATAACAACCAGATTTAATGTAACGTGTCTTTTTAGTTGGTCCACGTCCCATCTTTTCACACGGAGGCTTCACGATGGAGATGATGTCGTCCATATGTATTTACAGTCTCTGGTAGTAGCTCGGTGATAATATAACAAAAGTCCGATATCGATTTAATGCTTATTTAAAGTGCTAACGTTAATAAACCTCAGATTAGTCAAATGTTTTCGTTCTCGGGAGCAGCAGTGAGTCTTTAGACATGAAAACAACGATGTGACTTTAGTCGTCGGCTGTGAAAACGCCTCTTGGTGTGATTTCTGGTCACATCTCTCGTCCCTGAGTCGCCTGTGATCTGACATTTTCTTTCTGCCAGGAGATGAGGAGGAGGAAAGGCTGCTGCTGCTGTGTGAGATGTTAAAATGGAGGCTGCCCGTGGAGCCTGGATGTGCCCTCGCTGTGCTCGAGGAGGAGAGATGTTACATAACAGATAACTGATCCATCCCCAGCACATCAGAATCACACACAAACACATCTGGATCCGCCCTCAGCCTCTCCTCTGAACATCTGGAGCACGGATCAATCCCCTTTTATTACACAGACAAAAAGTGAGCAGCTGTATGATCTATTTATACACATCTGTTAACATCTGCTGATTGAACTTTATCTTTATTATTGGCTGTTTGGATTTGAAAATAAAGAGAATTCCTGGAGGATGTATGATCTAATGTCACATGTTCTCTGAGCCCACAGACATGACACAGACACGACACTGACATGACACTGACACGACACTGACACGACACAGACATGACACCGACATGAGATGAGATGAATGTGAACATGAAGCAGGTGATCTGATGGAGCAGAATAAAATGGCGCTGGTCGGTTCACCCACCGCGGATCCGTCCTTCATGATGATCTTCTTGACCAGCACCACCCTCCCGGGCGCCGCCGCCGCTTCCCCCGGCATCTCCTCGCACCTGCCGCGGGTCACGAAGCACCCATGCTGGGTGGATATCCGCGGTTCCCCGGGGGCTTCCAGGATGTGTCCTTCTTTAGCCCCGGAGAGGCTAACCCGAGCTAACGGATTAAAAATAACCGAGATAAAATTTAAACCGTGACGGATAAAATCCTCAACTTGTCCCGGTGAAGATCCTCCGTGACGTTGGAGACAGGACTTCCTGTCGGGACCGAGCTTTCACAATAAAAGACTTTACAATCCTTCATAATCAAATAAAGACCAGTTCGATCTTTATAATATAAAGATGTGTTTTGTTTGTGAACATTGTGGAGTGAACTGTTTTCACTGAATATGAAAATATCTATTTAAGTCATCATTTACAATCATAGGCTGAATTAAAGATGGATGACACGATGGTTTCCCAAAAGTGAAGCCAGTTATCGTGGCTCCGGCAGCCATGTTCTGTCTGAGCCCGACCCAGTAAGGATTGTAAACCCTCCTCCTCCATGTTAGCAGATGGGACATAGACAAACCACAACAATCAAAGTAGACGTTAAATAAACGTTTGTCAAAGATGTTTCTGTCATTTCAGCTCGTTCTTATCTCACTGATGTTTGTTCATGTTTCTAATCAGTTTGGTTTTAATTAGTTATTTGATGATATAAAAACAGACTGAGACGTCATGATTGACAGCTGAGACTGACTCCTGATTGGTCGATTGTGTGTATAGGCGGGACCTTGATGTGTAGACTGATGTTATTGGCTCAAGATGGCGGCATGTATCTGATACATTTTGGCTTCATTTCTGGATAGTGGGAGGAAGTGGAGACTCGTCGTCCATCTTTATTTATTTTATTTTGGGGTTGTAGGTTGCAGCAAAATTTTGATTTTTTTTCAACCTGGATTATTCTTAAAATCTGAAATAAACCGGGTAGACCATTTAGTGTGACAAATTTGACTTTTATTTTGAAAGCTACGTCCCTCTGCATCCTCTCTCACTTGACACAACTTGGCACATTCCTGGTTTTTAAAGGTCTGACTCCGGTTTGTACCTGGTAAACTTGGGTCTTAATCCGGTTAACCCGGGTCAGACCGGTTCAGGGAACGAACCTGGACAAGGTGCGTTTGATTTAAACACCTGTAAAACTAGAATAATATGGAAATTACAAAAAATACCTGATCCATCGTAACGTCAAGCTGCAGAAAAGCACTGACAACCAAACCGGAAATGGTAAATGGTTTACATAATCAAAATAATAAATAAGCGAACAGTTCCAATACATTTGAAGCAGAATTAATTTTATTTAGGTTTAAGGTAAAACCCTGATTCATCACGTGATTTCTAATCTCTCTTTAATGGCTTTTGTTTTCATTTGGGTCAAAAATGTGTTGCTGAATCTTTCAACTTGTCTTTTATTTTGAAAGTGTTCTTGTTGACAGTGGCAGGAGGAGGAGAATGGGCGGGGACATCACGTGTCAGTGGCTGTGGTGTGTGTTTTGTGTGTGTGTGTTTTGTGTGTGCGTGTGTGAATTATACATGATGATAATGACCGGTGATGATGTAAAACGTGACCACGTTTTACATCATCAATCCGCAGAGGATCCGAGGATTTAAAGCACCAACATATTTTTATTTTTGTTTCTGTTCTCACTAAATATGAATAAAGATTCGTTTTGAATTTCTTCTTAATCTTTTGGGGGTCACGGAGGAAGCAGGTGTCTGCTGTCCCAGCATGCATCAGAAAAACAAAACAAAGCCATTCATTTGTCCTTGAAGATCCGTGTGGTGAGTAACTTGGCCAATGAGGACACGTGATATAATGAATATAAATGACATAGAGATATAAAGAAGATAGAAGATAGACTTGAGTCTACGTCCATTTTATACGCAATCTATTATTTGAGTCAGCGTCTGAGGAGGAAGGGTTCGTGACCTACACTGCAGCCAGCCACCAGGGGGCGATCAATATGCTTTGGCTTCACTTCTTTATTTATAGTCTAAACTCTCTCTTTCTCTCTCTCTCCTTCCTGAAGGAAGCGACTCACCTGCCATGTTTGGTTGAGGTGTTGCTAGGCAACATTGTACCTGCAGAGGAAAGTGTATCTCACCTGTAAACTGAGACGAGGACGCTGAGCCGACTCGTCCGAGGCTGAGAGCAGCTTCAACAAAACCCCGATAGGAGAAAAGACGTCAACTCAAACCACAGGTAAGTTTCCTTTGTACGACGGCTACTGGAAAAAACATGCATCCACAGAGGCCACACTGACCTCTGACCTCTAAACATGTTTATGAAAACAAATGACGAGGATTCATGAGTTTGCATCACTTTAAGTCCATCATGTTGCTGTAGCACCACCTAGAGGTGACATGGCAGATTCGTTTTTGTAGGTTGATATGTCGTCATTAAATTTAGCGTCAGGTCAGGTGAAGGTTTAAATTAGAAATGGGTTTAGATTAATGTTAGCTGAAGGTTGGAAATAGGATAAGATTAGGTGTAGGTTGTAGTAAACATTGTGTGTGTGTGTGTGTCTGTGTGTGTCTGTGTGAGACAGTAAACATGGCCTTAGCCAGCGGTCACTGGCTGGAGAAAGAGACAAGAGGAGAAGCCCCGAGTTCGAGGTGAGTCACGTTTTTTTTTACAGTAAAAAGTAAACACAACATATTTTGCAGCCTGACGTGGTCTAGTGTGACCAGTAGATGGCGCTGTCTAACGTGAGGTTGCTGTTAGTTAGCCCCTCTCTAATTGTAGTAGCATGTTTTACCATTTACCTGTAATTTCCCATTATGGCCATAGAGGCCGCTGTTGATGAAGTTTTCTGGTTTTACAGACATTAATGTTCAGATGAAACTGTAAAAGATGAATGTTATTGGTCACATCTTTGTCCTCAGGTACGGACATGCTTTAGATGTGGCAGGAAACGTGGCCTTTCTGTTCGGAGGAGCGTCCAGCATCAACCAGGAGGTCAGTTAAATACCCCCCCCCCCCCCCACCCCCATATTATACAATATACCAATGTACTCTTACTTGAGTAGCATTTTTCATGCAGAACATTTTTGTGTAACGGTGTATTTTTACATTTTCCTCTCATCTTTTAGGAGAACATCCCTGTTTACTTCAACGACTTCTACATGTTAACAGGTACGACTTAAACTTACTGTTTTATTGTATTATTATTACAAAAATAACACATTTTGAATCTTGATTTCAGTGTCTCCCGATGATGTGACGTGGGAGGAGATTCCTCAGAGTGGAGACGTTCCCTCGGCCAGAGAAGGACACACTCTGTGGTAAACTGTTCAACTATACTTAAACTATACACGTCTATAGCGTCATATCATTACACATTCTCTACTCTGTATATATTCTCTTTGTATATATTATTTCTATTCTATTTCTATACTTTTATTGGTTTCATGTGAAGGATCCTTGTTCTACATCAGTGGGGCCACGTGAAGGTGTCTCACTACAATGATCACATTCTCTGATGGATTTTGACCTTGTGTCTGTCAGTGTCGTCGGAGGGAGCTTGTATCTGTTCGGTGGCGTCTCGAGCCCCGAAGCCACCGAGTGTCTCCCTGGAGTTTACAGCTTTGACATCGGTGAGGAGGTTACAGCAGCAGGAGCAAGAGAAGAACCTTTTATTAAAGTCGAACGTGGCTGTGATGATATTTCCTCTTCTTCTCTGACAGTGTCTCTGACCTGGGATTGCTTAGCAACCGGGGGCGTGGCCGTCAAAACCCTGAGACACAGCTCTGTTGCCGTTGGAGACAACATCTATGTGTATGGAGGAATTGTGGGAGGGAATCGAACCGACGACCTCCTGATCTTCAGCACAGGTCCAGAACATCAATTATAAACCATCTTTACCTCAATCGATTTCTATTATTATAGTTTTACTTTCAACTTCATTTTCGTTCATTTAGTTTTTATGTTCCTTGTCATTTCATGTATGAAAAGTTAATAATCATTTGACTTGTTTCTTATTGTCTCTCAAACTTCCTCCTGTTCCAGTGTCTCTCTCCTGGACGCCAGTTAAAACCAGTGGCTCGCTGCCTCCTGCTCTGTGAGAATCTTATCCCACCTTTATTAGAGGAATATTGAAATTAATTTTGAAGGAGACACGTGATGTTTTTTTAGTGTGTTCTTTCCTCTAGTGAGTTATAAAGAGTTTGAGAAGATCAAAACACTGAGTACGAACAGAATATGTCTCCTTCAACATGTCAGCATGTTCAAATGAGTGTTAATCTGTTGTATCTGTAATTTGTCATACACAGATAAGAATTCTGTGTGTGTGTGTGTGTGTGTGTGTGTGTGTGTGTGTGTAGGTGCGATCAGAGTCTGGCTCTGGTCGGGGATCAGCTCTTCATGTTCGGAGGTCACGGAGCAGGTGGAGACTTCTGTAAAGAGCTGCATGTCCTCAACACAGGTGAACACAGAGATCGGCCCCTAGAGGTCAGAAATATTCAGATCTTTTCAGGGGAAGTCAGTCGTCTCTGACCTTTGACCTTTGTACCCCATTTTTCTTAGAAAACCTGTTGTGGCAGAAATTGGAAATGAAGGGAGACACACCTGCAGCCTGTAGCAGACACACACTGACTGCTCACCATGATAAAGTACACACGCACACACACACACACACACACACACACACACACACACACACACACACGAAATGTCATGATTGACAGCTGGGACTGACTCGTGATTGGTTGAGCATGTGTATGGGTGGGACCTTGATACCGTGGTTCCATCCTCCAATCACTACTGCACAGCCTCCAGATGACGTCAAAAGGGCAAGATGGCCGCTCCCGTGTCCAAGATGTTTTGGCTTCATGTTTGTACAACAGCAGGAAGTGGAGAAGAGTCGTCCATCTTTATTTACAGTCACTATCTAAATAGTTCAACAATCAAAGTACTAAACACTAACAGCCAATCAGAGCAGACTGGGCCTTAAAGAGACAGGAGCTAATACCAAATGTTAACAATAATAAGACTAATTAAAGTGATTAACCTGAATATGAACATGTCTCCTCTCTGTCTCCATGAAGGACATCTACTTGTTTGGTGGCAGAAGCTTCACTGAGGACGGCACAGAGACATCGTCCAATGAAATCCACAAACTCAGTATTGGTGAGTGAGAAACTGAACGTTAACCGAAGAATAGAATCATCTTTCTGAGTTGTGGTCTCTCCCCCCCCCCCCCCCCCCCCCCGTGTTTCTCCAGCTAAGATGAAGTGGAAGGTTCCGCTGTACATCGGGATTCCTCCGGCTCGTCGCCACGGACACACGACGTTCATCCTCCACAGTCACGTCAGTCATCAACCTCTCATTCATGTGGTTGTGATTATTATTG
>NC_047162.1:19770381-19792881 GCF_009819705.1 Hippoglossus hippoglossus
ACCCTGAACATCGTTTCTATCACAACACTCTGATGTCGGATTCATTCACAACCAGTTTCAACAGGAAACTGTTGCAAGGTAACACAAAAGTTATCAAAATAAAACATTCTGGCCATGACCCATAGGGGGCTCTGTAGATGTGCGTCTCCCTCGCAACGATAAACTGATGTGAAAGTTGAGAAAGTTTAGTTTTTTTCTCTACATAAAAACAACAAAAAGCATCAGTGTGTGTGGCTGCAGGGGGCGCTGTTGCTCGGTAAAAGTTACATAGTGTTGCTTTAATACTTTAATGTAAATACTCTCGAGTTTTCCTTTATTCAAATACAGAAACACTGGCTCCTTGTTTAACATGTTTAAAAACACGTGAGCTTCATGAGCTTGTCGTGCTCGGAGCTGAGGTCCGGCTGTTTGAACTCGACCTGATGTGATCCAGATGTTCTGGAGGAAACTGAGTGAAACCTTCAGTGTTTGATAAATTTTTCAGTTCTTACAGTACCAGTACAGAGTGTGTGTGTGTGTGTGTGTGTGTGTGTGTGTGTGTGTGTGTGTGTGTGTGTGTGTGTGTGTGTGTGTGTCCGGGGTGTCTGTCTGTGTGTGTGTGTGTGGTACTAGACTCCTCCTCTCTGGTCCCAGTTATTAAAGTTACACACCGGACTGGGTGACGTTTGGTCGTTGCTGGTCAGCGCCGCTCGGCCCCTCATGACAACAGATGACTAATCACGCGTTGCTCGGGGCAACGGGAAGGAAATCACCACCAGCTGCTGCCAAACGCTGCAAAATGTCTCTGGTGTTTCTGTCGTTGATTTTCCTCTGCAGGTAACGAGCAGGAAAACCCTGAAAACCCTTGACAGCATAAATCTGGATAAACGGGCAGATCCGGGAATTTATTTTCCGTTTCTCACACATGGTGAGAAAATGCGTTTGTCTTGGCAGAGTCAATGTTCTTCTACATCTCAAATGTAATTTGTTGAGACATTTCCCTGTTTCTCTTTCCGACTGTGTCCTCGTGTCCATGTTGGTCAGTCATGAATGAAATGAACGAGTTGAATGTCCTGGTTTGAAATGTGGCTTCACATCAGGCGCAGTGTCGATGTGGTTCCAGACGTGTGAGGTCACAAAATAATCAAAACAGTCGAAGCGTTGCTTTTCCCAGAAACTCGTCTTGTTAGTAATTAGATATTATCTGTGTCTTCATGTTATTGAGTTGTGGTTTGCAGATGAAGCTCCGGAGCAGTGGAGGGGACACAGATCAGTCAGAGGGTCGGATGTGTTAGACAGATAATGCACTGCAGGCTCCACTCTCAGGCTCCACTGATCAATAATTGAAGTCTCATGTTCGACATGAAACCTTTTTAAAGGCAGAACTGAACCTCCACAAACACACATTTACTCTTTCATGTTGAGATGTTCAGGTTCAGTTTGATCCTTCGCTGCTTTATGAGTTTTAAAAAAGAGAAATTCAGTCAGTTTGACAAAGACCAAGACTTTGGAGCCAACTCAGAATGTGCATGTCCTGTTTGACACTGTATGTGGTTACACACTCAATGCAATCCCGACTGCATTACTCACCTGCACCCAACAGGTGGCAGCAGAGGGCGTTCCATGAATCACGACTGAAACAAAACAAAACTTTAATAATTCTATTTAAAAATCTAGAATTTAAACTCATTTTACTGTGATTATCAGTCACAGTGAAATAAAACATAATTGTGTCTTTTTGTTTTCGGATCAATCATCTCACAGTTTTGTTGATTTGTGTTTTATTGTCACAGGTTTGATTCTGGTTTTGAGGCGCAGACGTGAAGTCTGAGTCCTGAACACAGAAGACGTCTCAACCTTTCCTGGAAACCTGAGCGTGAGTAAAACAGCAAATAGTAGTTGTCCTGGTTCCGCTGGTTACCTGTGATTGGTTGTTTAATGGTTGTGCGTCCTCTCGGCAGGTGACCTGCTGTGCGTCTGGGCAGCCTGGCTGCCTCCCTGCATCCAGATGAATGAAGAACGCTCCGGGACACAGAGACACAGCTGATACAGGTCAGAGGTCAACGCTCACATGTCCCCCCCCCTCGCCAAGGAGGTTAATGTCTTCATCTAATGCAGTTCATTAAGTTTCTCTTTGTCTGATTAGAGGTTTGCAGTTGAATGTACTTTTAGGTTTTGTTCCACCCTGATGACAAACAGACACGTGGACGGTGGTGGAGGAGAAAATGATCCAGGATCTGTAGTAAACTCAGTGTTTTATATTTGCAGTGTTGGATGAACGTTGTGTGATTTGTTCTTCTCCTCAGGGCATGAAGGTGTTTCTGCAAATATGATGAAGAAAAAGAATCCTCACAAGTGAGTGGAGATGTGTCTCAGCTGATTTAGTTTGTGGCTGAAATAACTTTATTTACTGCAGCAGGAAACATGAGATCAGATGATGTTTCTGTTTCCACGTGAGAGAATCAAACATGTCACTGTACAGGAAACACAAGAGCAGCCTGGGTCCGACCACCAAAGTTCTGTCGCAGCCTCGATCCAACATCGTCGGCAGCAGGATCCAACACGTGTGGAAGGAGGGAGCAGGTCATGTGGTCTGGAAGGGAACGGTGCTCGACCAGGTAATCATCAGAGAGGAGTCCACGGAGCCTCGGGATCATCACATGTGGTTCTCATCTGAATGTGTTTGCACCAGGTGCCAGTGAACCCGTCGCTCTACCTGATCAAGTACGATGGTTTCGACTGTGTTTATGGTCTGGAGCTGCACAAGGACGAGAGGGTTCAGGGGCTGGAGGTGCTTCCTGACCGACTGGGTGAGAGTCCACAGAACACACCGTCCTAAAAACCACGTCAACATGTTGCCAAGCTGCGTTAATGTTATGAATTCTTTATCTCTGCAGCTAAATCCCGTGTGACAGACGCCAGCCTGGCAGACACCATGATAGGGAAAGCGGTGGAGCACATGTTTGAGACGGAGGAGGGTCCGAAGGAGGAGTGGCGGGGGATGGTTCTGGCCCGAGCTCCCATCGTGACCACCTGGTTCTACATCACCTACGAGAAAGACCCCGTCCTCTACATGTACCAGCTGCTGGACGATTATAAAGAAGGAGATCTCCGCATCATGCCCGACTCCAGTGAGTGAAGTTTCATAGGAACCCAACTACTTTGTCTCAGTGACACCTAGTGGCTGCAGGGGTTGTGTTTTCAATGAATTTTCCAAAAATGTTCCTTTAAATCTCTTGGAAATTAGGTTTAATCTTTGTTTTCCTCTGTTTTGGTTCATTAATATCAGCGGTGACATGTCTTGTTTTCCGTCTCTCTGCAGACGACAGCGTCCCGACGGAGAGGGAGCCCGGCGAGGTGGTGGACAGCCTGGTGGGTAAACAGGTCGAGTACGCCAAAGAGGATGGCGGCAAGCGAACCGGCATGGTCATTCACCAGGTGGAGGCCAAACCCTCCGTGTACTTCATCAAGTTTGACGACGACTTTCTCATTTACGTCTACGACCTGGTCAAAACTTCGTAAGAACCTGGCGTTGACATCCAAACACCTGAAGTGTCCGATCCGGAGATGAAAAATGAAAACTCGCTGCAGAAGAACACAGGACAGATGCTCAGTGAAGATGAAGCCTCGTCTACGACCTTCTTTGACTCTTAAAATGGAAAATTCAATTGGCCGTGGATTTATGTTACTCTCACAAAGTCTTAAACTTTCTGACGCCTTTTTGAAAGAAGGAAATCTCTCCGGAAATTCAGTTTTAATCCCGTATTTCAGTTGAAGATGAAACGAGGCCTTTTAGAAACTCACATTCTGAACAAAGATTTGCTGACAACTTAAAATCTGTTTCATCCCCTGAAGAAACCAAACCTGAGAAGAGAATCCTTCTTAGTATCTGTTTCATCCAGTGAGCTGCAGAGGAAGATCTTCGGTGTTGCTGACGTGTGATTAATTAGCAGAACTAATGATCATAACACATGGAAAAGTTTGACAAAGAAACAAGACGATCTCTGGAGAAATGTCTCGAGCTGCTGGCAGAAGAGAAAACGTGAACATGTTTCGTACATCGTGACCCCAGAAAACGAGAAGACTCCGAGTGAGGAAGAAAAGTCTGGAGGTGAACGAAAGACGAGAAGGAGGCGAATTCTTGGTCCATAAAACAAAAAGCAAGAAAAACACTCACGTTAAGTTAAAATTAGTGAAAACAACCTTAGAAATAGATATAACTCATAAATATGACTCGACATGAGTCATTGATTTTTTTCCTCCTCTGGCAGAAATGTTTTTCTGTACAACTGAGATTCACGAGACAGGAAACAAAGAGAGTTGTTTAAACTCTGAGTCTGAACCTTGGATACGAGTGGGAGTTGATTCATTATTAAAATATTAATTAACAAAAAAAACAATCGTCAACCAACCCGGACGCTTTGGTCGTTTCTGAAAGAAGAGTCTTTAAAACAGATCCCAAATGGAAGTGGAGCGTTTGAGCTTCAGAGCTTCATCCCACTTTGTGCTTATTGTCCCGGCTCCACTTCACCAACATGAAGGTCAACAGATCAAACACTCTCTTTCTTTCATCTTCGCCTGAACCCTGTCGTGAAGTCCTTTGATGTTGAAGACGATGGGACTTTCTGGTGATGTCACTGAAGCCTTTGGACTCGTGTCTCTTTCCCTCGGACGTCTGTTCCGCAGCACGTTTGCAGTCGGTTGTGTTTCATATATGAAGAGATTAAGACGAAGTGAAGGTTTAAATTTACTTTTGATTTTATTTTGGTTTACTCAAGACTGAATGTTTTTCATAAACCTGCGTTCTGTTCAGATCTTTGCTATTTGAACCGAGCTCAACGTTAGAGTCCAGTTTTTACCGGAGACGTTCGAAATCAAGTTGCCATTTTTTTTGGTCGGCCAGCTGCACGTTTAAAAGATTACATTTTATTAACGTGAAAGAACATTTGGAAGCTGATTACTGTCATTTTCCTCCCAAATATTTCTACATTAGAATAAAAAGGAAACCAGTAAAGACCAGTGACTGTAAATAAAGATGGACGACGCTCCTCCACTTCCTCCTGTTGTTCAAAAATGAAGCCGAAATATTTAGGATACGAACGCTGCCATCTACTGGTGACGTTATTTGAATGTCCCGTCCATACACCTGCTAGACCAATCAGGAGCCAGAACTTGTTTTTTAAAGTGTTTCTGATCAGTTTGGTTTTAATTAGTTATTTGATCAAATAAAAACAGGCTGAGACGTCATGATTGACAGCTGAGACTGACTCCTGATTGGTCAGGTGCATGTATGGGCGGGACCTAGATACTACAGCTCTACTTCCTGATCACCACTTCACTGACTCTGACTCTGAATGTTCAAGATGGCGGCGAAGGTATCCAGGTTGTTTTGGCTTCATTTCCGGATAGTGGGAGGAAATGAAGGTGCGTCCTCCATCTTTAATTATTCTGTTTTCAACCAATCAGACGTCTCTGCTGAGTCGCTGCTCAGAAACGAGCTGTTTCTGTCAAACCTTCAGTCTTCGTGCTTCCTGTGATGTAGTTCGTTGCTGAGGCAGATTCCAGCTCTTATTATAACTGCACTAAAAAACTCTGCGATCTGGAGGTTTCTGCACTTGTGAGAAATCTGATCTGATCAGGATCAGTTCTCAGTGACGAGTCAGCGCGTCGTCACGAGGCCTCGACGCACAGCGAGGTTACGTCCAGTTCATTTTACTATTCAAATACAAACGGTTATTGTTGACGTTGGAATGACCTCGGCCTTCTGCCTTGTAATGTTTGTTTTTGTATGTTTTAAAATGTATGTTAATAATTTTTAATGTTAATGGAAAAACCTGATGTGTTGCGTCTTCTTTCCACCATCTTCACAAGTCTGACATCAGCCAGCAGGACGGGTTTGCTGCTCGGCTCAAAGGCACTTAGGTAACATGCAGCGGGTGATTGGATTGAGTTAATGACGGAGTCGTTTGTAAGAAGTCAAACTAAGTCTTTGTCTTCTCAGGACGAGGAGCAGGAACAATTCTTTAACATTTCTATACTCAGCTTTATATACTTGTGAATGTATAAAAACCTTCACATCAACTTTAACTTCTGATCTGTTTTAAATCAAGTGATTTTAATACGAGCTGGTGACAGACCTGTTCTGTACATTTGTGTGTGAGGCTGGAACTTTACACAAAAGACAAAGAAAACATTTAGTTCATAACGATCACGAGCGTAGTTACAGTTGGACTTTAATGCCTCAGCACAAAACAACCACCAAAAGACAAATGAGAGACAAATAAATAATCTTAAGTAAAAAGCAGGAAGCATGAAACAGTGAGCAGGTCTGAAGACACGGAGACGGATCAGAAACCATGACGACGGACCTCCCGGTTGATAAACATCTCAGCTGTGACTTTGGTTTCCATTCACACAGAAAGATGATTTCCACAACGTCTTTTTTGCTTCTCAAAGAAAATAGCTTCAGCAACAAATCAGACAGAAATGTGTCCGTTTTAGTTTTTTCCTCTTTAGGTTGATGTGTCTTCACCGTCGTCTCCTCAGTCGGATGAAAACTTCACCTCTTTCCTGCATCTTATTATTAATAACTAATACTTTATCCACCACCTCTCTGTCTCTTGTCTTTCTATCCATCTCCCGTCTATAAGCAAATTAAAATGTAAACCAGAAACTTTGGATTTTCTTACTTCTGATGGAACCAAGCAAACAGCTCCCCCTGCCTGCAGTCTTCTGTAATACACGACGCTCAATACGTCCCAGTTCTATTCGATCTCGTCTGAATTCAAAATGTCACCGTTCTTTAAAAAAATACACACTGACCCTGGTTAATTCATCATGAAAGAAAAAGATGCAAATACTTTTCATTGGTTTTACTCTTCAGGCGTTGAACTGACGCAGTAGAGCAGCATGAGGAGCGAGCATGAGGAGGAGTGAGCATGAGGAGCGAGCAGGAGGAGGAGTGAGCAGGAGGAGCGAGCAGGAGGCGGCAGGAGCCTAAAACAAGGGCACTTTTTACTGTCGGTTACCAGGCGCCATGTTAACGTGATGTTTAACCTCCTGCACTGAATAACATCCGCTTCACAATAACTCAGGCACTGAAGCTCATCCGTCCGTTCTCACCAGAAAAATTACAGAATCAAAGTTTAAAAGATGAAAAAAAAAACAAAGAAAAAAAACAGCATCGTGTATAAAAACCCTCAAATTTCTCAGATGCAGTTTATTCCACTTCTGCTTTACGAGGCCGGGTCGCTATGAAAATATCTCTCGCTATATAAACAGGCATAGTTGATGTTTCTGTACAAGCGTTTCCCCACACAGCGCGGTGCGTGATGTCCGTGTGCGTCGGCACTGAGGCAGGTGTGTGTGTTACAGACAGATCAGGCAGCCGTCAGTCGTCAATGAACGTCAGCCGGCCCGGCCCCTCGTTCTTCATCCAGCGGCGATACCTCTTCATCCTCGGGTCTGTCGCCATCTTCACCTTCATCTCCTCCTCCTGATCCTTCCTGTGCAACTGGAGGAAACACACGCAGACCGGTCACAGTCGCTCGCTGTGAGCATCCAGAGGGAAACGTGCAGAGAGAAGAAGAAAGACATAACTCAAAGTCACGAACCTCGTAGTTTTCTTTGATCCAGAGCCGTTTCTCCATGAACGTCTGTCTGGGGCTTTCATCCAGGCTGTCGAACTGAGACTGAGACATCTTCATGTATCTCCTGAGAGTGAGAGCAGAGCGAGCTGTGAGACGACCCGTCACCGAGCGGACGCTGACGTGACCACGTGAACCTTTCTAATGGCAACTGACCTGATCAGGTAGAGTTTCTCCTCCTCGCCGTACTCCTCCCTGCAGATGGTGAAGCGGTAAACCCAGGAGACGTACCAGGTCAGGTAGGTGGTCAGGTAGTAGGGGAAGAGCACGATCTGACACAGCAGGATGTCCGACAGGTTGGGCTTCTGGTAGCCTCCCTTGATGTCGATCTTGGTTTTGATGATGTCACGGATCACCTCCTCCTCCTGCTCGCGGATCTCCTCTTTGGAGCGCCGGTTCTTGCCCTTCTCCTTGGTGCGGTTGAGGAGGCCCTGCTGCCTGGCGATCTCCGTGGCCTGGATTCGGTACTTGGGGACCGTCACCAGGTAGTTGATGGCCTCCTTGTAGCTGCTGTGCCAGCTGTAAAACTGCAGGAGAGACGGAGGCTTGTTATCTGACGGGTTCACACCTGGAAGATCACGACTGGGAAACGATTCAGTATCATCATTTACTCTAAAGCGGTTTTCACTGTGGATTTGTTCGTGGCTCATTGCTGCTGCTTGTCTGAGAGTGAAGCTCTGAGCTGTGGTCCTACCTGGAATATGGAGATGGCACAGATGGTGACCAGGATGACGATCCTGACGTCCACTTTGGGTGTGAGCTGCCGGCGGTAGTAGGTGTAGTAGTGCTGGTAATACTCCTCAGGGTGGTCCAGCATGTAGTCGTAGTCCCGCCGGGTCTCTTCATCCTGCACGCACACACACACACACACACACACACACACACACACACACACACACACACACACAGAGATAATGAATATTATTCACTCCCTGGATTTCTTATTGATTTATCTTATTTACTTTATTTGGCTTCTTTCCACTTTTCTGACTTGTTGACTTCTCTGGTTTCACGTACTTATATTTTAGTATTTTAGTATTTTACCTCGATCGTTGTCGCATCTCAATCATTTTATTTTCGAATCTTTATTTTCTTGGCTTTGCTGTTTCCACATTTAAAATGAATGAGACTTATGACAGTGTTTCCCTGTCCTGGATGTTTTAATATTATTCTATGTGTTATTTGAGAGGCAGGTTATTAGTTCTATTGCTTTTATCTGTAAAACACTTTGAGTTACATTGTTTGTATGAAAAGTTGAAAGATCAATTGATTGATTGATCAGAGAGAGATTATAAGATGCAAACATAAGAATCCCCTTAGATTAATAATGAAGGATCGTTTCATATAGAAAACTGCTTGTGAGTAAGTTTTACCTCAGCACGTGAGTCATCCTGTGATAATAACACGTTTCATTAGTTCATTCATGTTGAACATCAGAGAAACACAATCTGAGTTCATGTTATAAACATGAAGGAAACTTTCTGATTATATGAATTTTACAGGATGTAAAGAACCTGAAGATCTCATTTCTGTTCTGGATCATGAACATGAACAAGTTCAACTTTCTCTCCGACCTTTAGCGTCTCGTAGGCGGTCACGATGAGCAGGAACCTCCGCTGAGCGGACTCCTGGGTCTCCCCCTCCAGACCCGGCTCCTCCACCCTGAACCGGTCCGGGTGGTACCGGCGGGCCAGCTGCCGGTACGCCCGGCCGATCTCCAGCTTGGCGGCCTCCCGGGACACGCCGAGCACATCGTAGCAGACCTCGGTTCCGCAGTAGAGCCCCTCCACCAGGCCCGAGGCCCCGGGCAGCGCCCACACGGAGAACAGCAGCACCGCCAGCCGCCACCAGGACCTCGCGGCCCGGGCAGAACCGGGGAACCCGCCGCTGAGCCTCGGCTCCGGGGAAGCAGCCATGTCTGTCCGCCAGGCGGCCCTGTCGCACACTGACGTCTCCGGGTCACAAAGATGACGTGTCATCAAAGATCGTAGATGAACAGAGGTGAGGAGGCTTCTGTCGGTTTTCTCCACCGAACCACGTGTTCTTGGTTTATTTCTTTTTCTCTTCTTGGTTTGTTGAAGAGAATATTTTATGACATCATAATAATATTATAATTAAATAAGAGGCATATACAGAGTCCGTAGTTTTCTACAACGTGACAATATACTTATTATATTGATATGTTGATAGAGTGATACACTCCTGAGTGATGCCTCTGTCTTACATTTACAATCTTTGAGACCGAGACAGGATGATGACGTGCCACATAGTGGCAGCTTCTCCGTTCCGCCCCCTGGTGGTTGTTTAAGAACCTGCTCAAGGTTTAGAGGCTCCAGCCAATAGAAACATCCCGTTAATTAAACAAGGAACCAGGTTCTGATGGAACGTGACGAAACTCAGAGAGAATTTATCATCACACTATTAAACGATGTGGAAGATCCTGCTCAGCAACTCACACACACACCCACACACACACACACACACACACACACACACACACACACACACACACACACACACACACACACACTCTGAGCATGTGCAGTATGTTAAAGTGACTGTTGATGATAAATCGATAACAGAACAGAAAAGATTTTTGGTTTTTTTAAAAGTATTTATTGATCAATTTAACAAGATTGTTTCCTGTCGTCGACTCTGCTGCATTTAAACAGGAAAACGTGCAGAAAACACTCGTGACAGTTTGACTCAACGTTTCATATAAAATTCAGATAAACAAAAGTCCTTCTCACAGATTGACTTCATGCTGCAGATTATTAAAGCACAAACAGAGGAAACAAATACAATCTGTGAACTCACCACCAACCTTACGTCTGTAGAGACTTCAGGAGAAATCAGTGCCAAACACACATTGATCACTTTGATCATCTCCGACATTATAATCTGCATCACTGACCAATCAACAGAGAGCTAACACGTCAGCTGACGTCCAAAAGTGATGACTGAGCAGCTTGAGAAGGATGAACTATACAGGAAAGAAAGAATAAATATAAAGACTGAACTAAGATGTGAGATAACTTGTGTACATTAAAGACACATGTCTTTAGTGGTGAGGAGATAATGAGTGAATTAACATTTTGGTGAACTTTCCCTTGAAGTCCCCAGAGTAAGACTACTAGGCCGTGCACTGATGAGCACATGGAGCCGATCTAACTCAACTGGCAGCCACCTTCTTCTTTTCTTGCGATCTTCGGGAAACGTTTTTTATAGTTTGGAATTTTCTTGACGAGCTCTGTGACCTGCTTGTTGTCCAGGATCTTGTTGTTGAATACGTGACAACGGAAACTGCACATTTCAGCGATGCTCTTGAGTTGAGGATGCGTTTCAACGTGTTTGACCAGATCTCCCCTCAGGTCGTCTCCGTGGGTCAGCAACAAGACCGTTTCCTCCCTGATCTTCCAGCCCAGCCTTTTCTCCAGCTTCAGTAAAATCCCTCTCTCTCCATCCGTGAACCGGCCCAGCTGTAACACCAGCAGCACCACACACTGCCCTCGCTGACAGTACTTCCTACATTCCTCTATGTGGGCCTCTGGGTCGCTGAGATCCTCGTGAAAGAAGTCCGGAGTATCCACCAGTCTCACGGGAATCCCGAACGGCTTGGTCATGAATCTGAATTCACAGTGGCTGGTGACGGGGATGGAGCTCGCCTCGGATCTAAATGGCGTTATGTCCTGCTTGGAGCTTCCAGTATTCAGGATGGTGTTTGCAGATGAACTCTTTCCGGTCCCAGTTAGTCCCAGAAGGACGATGTTAAACCAGTGGTCCGGCGCTGCGAGGACGCTGGTACCTGAAGAGGCAGTCCAGCAAATCTGTCAGTATTTTGAACTAAAGTAAGTAAGATTAGCTCAGTACCACAAAGTATTAGAGTCACTTAAAGGGAAGAAACATTTGGAGATTTCGAGAAAAAATACTTAAAGTTCCTAATTTCATTTAAAAACAAATCAATAAATTACGACTTTATTCTCCTGATATCACAACATTATTCCCGAAATCTCCACATTCTTTTTCTTCCATTTGGCTCTAATACCCTAACCCATAGCAAAGATCCATCTCATTAAACTCTGGTGTACATGTTGTATTGAGTTGTGTTTCATACTTATCGGAGGTGCTGGAGCAGAGTTATGCTGCAATGTGGCCTGACTGGTTGCGTCAGTATCTGTGAAGATGAAACATTCATACTTCTGTTCACTGAGGAACTTTCCTTCATTCCTGGTACTTTGAAACAACATACACATTCATACTTATTAACTTACCTTCACTCCCCCAGTTGTTCTTGGCTCTGAAACAAAAGTCATAATTATTGGAAACAGATCAATAGATGAGAGCGACAGAGAAAGGTCCCATCCTGCTGTCGGGATGATTTTCTTTAATCCATGTTTCTCACTGTAGATTTCTGAAGATTGGAAGCATGATTCCACTTTTCAGGAAGTCTGATGCAAAAACCTTCAGAACAGCCTGAGAAACCCGGCCAGGCAGGAGGATGGGACCCCTGGGGTCTCTACACACAGTGAACATGCAGAACCAACTCGTATTGTTGTAATCAAGATTCTACCTGCTCTTCTCAATGGCTGCCTTTCTTCGTAACACAACCCCTTGGCTGTAGTCTTTGTACTCGTACACGAATGAATGACCCACCGGACACCACGTCCTGCACTCGATGGGCAGATTGTCGGTGGGGACGACGATGGGCACATTGAACACTTCCTCCAGATGAGCGAGTGCTTCTAAACTTTGGAGGTCTGGAGACATGACGACTAAGTGCTTTGTGATTTGTTCTCCGAAGACGTCCTGAAGTTTAGTGATTTGACCAACGACCTTTTCCTCTTGGGCGTTTTCAGGATCTACGACCAGTATGAACAGATCGAGGCCTGGGTGAGAAAATGCCATGAAGTCAATAATCCGCTGGTCCGGGTTCGGACATTCTGCATCGCAGAGGTCCGGTGTGTTGATGACGCTGAATGAGATGTTCTCTCCCATCACCAGGGTGTCTGACTTGGAGTCAAAGCAACTCGGATCGTTGAGGATCAAATTTCCAATGATGTTCTTGATGTGAATTTTCTTTCCAAGCAGAGCGATGGTTAACTGTTCAGGGTACCCTGTGGAGAGAAGAAGCACTGATGGGTTCCAGGATGATGTTTTTATTAATACTGATGCACTGATGACGTCATTTACATCCAGAGTCCGAGCAGCAGTGATCGTGTGCAGTACTGAGGTCCCCCCCCCCCCCCCCCCCATACATGCACTCGACCAATCGAGCTGTCAATCATGACAATCAAGATGATTAGAACACAAATTAAACAATACAAGTGGCTGCTCTCCATTTACGTAGACAGAGAATTAACAGCGTTCCACAAAGTTGATGCAAAGATGAGGTACAACATGATTAAATAACATAGATGTCAGTAGGATGTCACATGTCTGGGAACAGGATAATAATAACAGGTGATGTACAAATAATACTGTTCATTTAGTTCAGTGTGTTCTGGTGTTGGCTTTGGCAGCAGACTGCGAGCGGAGCACTCACGGGTGACACTTCCTTGAAACGTGTTGCGCTACACTGCAACTGTTGTAACCTGCCCTGCTGAAAAGTTGTGTAACCACGGTCCAGAGTTAAACTCCTGCTGCAGTGCACTGATTTAAAACTTGTGAAAAGAAAAAACAATACTGACGAAAGTTGAGAGGAAGAAAATAAACTGCAGAAGTTTACAATTCACTTCAAAACCACCTGTGAAACTCGAGCGATTCCGGATGGAACATTTATTTTCTTCATTTTATTTCCATGTGTCAGATTCACAAACACAGATGAAATTGTAAATCCCTGATTTACTTTGTGCTCAGTTGAAGTATCGTCCAACAAGAAAAGAAGAAATGATGTCACTTACGAGGCGGAGGAGCTCTGTTATGTTGCATTTTAGCAGCTGAGTGGAGAACAGGCAGCAGGAAGGTTTAACCAGCGTCTCTGCACCAGCTCTGAAGTCTGTGGGACGTGGACCTGACTAATAAAGCTTGATCCTCCCAGTGGGCGGACGACTGAAAACAGCTTCACACAAAACCCATGGTGAGCTGTGTTGTTGCTCATTCGTCCAAAAGGTGGAGCAGAGAGAAGATGGGTGTCCGCTTGTCGATTCCTGCAGGTGAAGTTTACAACATTCCTCGTTTTCAGCTTCTTCCAGTCAATGTTTACGCTTCTCTGTTATATATTTTTTTATTCTGTGAGAAACATTTATTCTCGACTGATTCCCACAGGACTGTGTTTATGTCTGTTGCAGGTCCTGACGTCAGGATGGTGATGATTGGGAAAACTGGAGTTGGTAAAAGTGCCGTCGGTAACACCATCGTGGGTAGAAAGGTCTTCTTGTCTTGTGCGAGTGCTCAGTCTGTCACAGAGACCTGCGAGAAGGAACGGTCCAGAAGTGCCAGAAAGATCCATGTGGTCGACACGCCTGGGATTCTGGATACGTCTAAAAGTGCAGATAGCATCAAGAAAGAAATCGCTAAATGCATCAAGGTGTCCTCCCCCGGGCCTCACGTCTTCCTGCTGGTTATGCAGATCGGCAGGTTCACCAAAGAAGAAGAAAACTGCGTGGAAGCCCTGGAGCAAATCTTCGGCCCCGAGTCGTCCAAGTACATGATTGTTCTGTTCACGCGAGGCGACGAGCTGCAGGGCAGAACCATACAGGACTACGTGCAGACCGGCCATCCCAAACTCCGAGAGCTGATAAACAGATGCGGGAACAGGTACCACGTCTTCAACAACAAGATAAGAATCAACAAAACTCAAGTGGTGAAGCTGCTCGAGAAGGTCGATGACATGGTGGCGGCGAACGGGGGGATGTACTTCTCCGACCACATGTATAAGGAGGTCGAGGAGAAGCAGCAGCAGGAGAACAAAGTCGCAACGGACGAGGAGGTTCAAAACTTCTCCTTCATGTCCGAGCTGCTGCAGAGGGTCCTTCTGTTTCAGGCCATATTAGCTGCTCAGGAGAACAACACCAACAACCTGTACCAGTCCAGCTTCCCCCTCAACTTGACACCCCCGAAATGACGCAGCCTCCAGCTCCTCGTCAAGCTGCAGACTTTCCAACTGAACTTTCTGTGCGACCAGACACAACAATCTGCCCGAGTTCATGAATGTAACGTTACTATGAGTCTACAGCTCGTGTTCTTCTTGACTTCTCCTTGAATGACGGTAGCACTGTGTGTTGTATGTATCATGTGTTTGACATGTTTATCTGTCACACTGTTTTGGCTTCGTTGCCTCTAAGGTTAAATAAAAGCAGTATCTTGTTCCCTCAGTGTCTTGTTCCCTCTGAGCTGCACGACACAGGTTTAAAACATGTATTTATTCACTCATTCATATCCAGTAATTTCAATACTTGTATTTCTAATCCCCCGAAATCAAGAGTTTATCCCAGATAACGACACCGAGGTTATTTAACATCTTCTTCCTCTAACTGGCATTCGTCTCTGTTTCTGTAAACTCTGGTCAGACAGGTTCTTCAGGCGCTTTATCAGAAATGTCAATCAAGGTCGAGCTGTCATAATTTCTGCCTCCGAGCAATAAAAAAAATAAAAAAGGGAGGGAAATAATAACATCTCTGTTGAAAAGCATGAGGAGCAGCCAGTTTGTGTGTTTTGTGCGTTGGGTGAACTCTGAGATGTGATGTGAGTATTTCCATTAAAACCCTGACACATCGAGGTGGAGAGTGAACATGTAACGATCTCTGAGATAATGTGTTGTGTTTACATTGTTCACTTCTTTATCCTGCGTCTATTCAGATGAAGCCGTGGAACGTGACCTGTTGATGTTGCTGACAATAAACTTCTGTTTCTGAAACTTCGTCTGAATTCTTACAGCAAATGGAAACTAGAAGGAAACTCAAAGAGCGCAGACCTCGTCTGATTGGTCACATTATCACCATGTTTACTTACATGTGTTGAGATCAGACACATAAAACCATGGGAACAGAAATGTTCTGCAAACTGCTATGAGGCGCTGAAGAGCAAGTTTTAACATTTAGGTTTAAATTCATTATTTAGGTTTGAAATTTAACATTTAGGTTTTCATGGCTCAATGTCGAAGTCAAGAACCTGAAAAGGAATCTTGACCTTTGAGACGTCAGTGGGTGTGAAGACGTTTTTAAGATGCCTGTGAGAAACGTCACCAAAATGACGAACGTGGTGATTTCCAGCTTCAGTGTCGTGTTTTGTTTACTTCCTCTTTTCCTCGCCTGCAGAGCACGTGGACGTTTTTCACCTGGAGGCACGAACCATCACATTCTTGACACTCAGAAGCTTTTTCCGATAAGTCAATGAAGAACCTGTCGGGCGAGAGTTTACTGAAACAGGAGGAGGAAGAGGTTTTAAAATAATAGATTCTGAGTCATTATCTGGGAACATTCTTGATTTGAAGTGATGAGGAATATGAGTAATGAATAAGGATTTGTGTTCCTGTGTCTTACAGATACGACAGCTCGGCTCACACAGGAGGATCCTCACAACGATGCCCAACAGACCTGTTCTGGAAGAATACAACTCAAAGATCCGAACGAAGACAGAAAATTGATTTGATTGTAAAATATAAAATCAATTTCATTCCCACATTGATCCAAATCACACCGGAGATGTGATTTAAATAATTCTTTGCCATTCAGTTTGCTGAGTACCTGTTTCCCTTGTATGACGCAGCAGCTCATGTTACTGTGATAATGAACAGACTCTGTACATGTTGTTTTCATACTGTGACAAACTCAACATTTACCCATGTGTTTCCTGACTTATCACCAGTTTGTGTGGTTCCAGGTTGTAAACACCTTGTGTGTTTGTGTTGGTTTTGTGTTGTGGGCTCCAGTGATCGTGTCACACATGAGAAAAGAAAACATGCTGCACACAAACTATTTTTACCGTCACCATATGTTGTCGGTCTGTCTGTCGATCGCAGTAACGTGTGCGGATCGTTTTTCATTCCATTTCTTTGAGGAAGTAAACGACTCACAAACAGTTTCTCTAAAGAGGCCGTGAAGTTGACGCTAAATCTGAATTTCAAACTGTGTAACAGCGTTTTGTCTTCATCTACTTTTTTAGTTAAGTTGTTGTTAAGTCTTTGTTGGTGTGTTGTCACGTATCTCATCATGTTACTGGCCCCTGCTGCATGTGTCACTCATGTGTGCATGTGTGTCCTACTGTTCACGCAGCTGACATTCCCAGCATGCAGTTCTGCACAGCTCTCTGTACACACACAGCAGATCGAGGGTTTGATTTGAACCTCAAATTAGCCACAACATGAGATGATCACATTCAGGAGGAAGAGCAGCTGTGACACCGAGTTAATTCAAACCTCCTGTAGGAAACGTTTCAGTAATGATGCCTCGGGAGGAAATTATATTTTTGAAACAGTGTTGAAAGTTTCTCTGTGGAACATTGAAGGAGACATTTCCATCTGAACCAGAGTCAGAGGGAGAGCAAAGGTTTGACCTGGTTTCTCAAAGTGGGTACAGACCCTGGATGTGGAGCAGCACTGAGTACTGAACATTCAGTTCCCACAGACTCAATGTACGTAAAGATGGCCGACGCGTCTCCAACTCCTCCCACTGTCTAGAAATGAGGCCAAAAGATTTCGGATGCTAACGCTGCCGGCGAGATCAGGAGCCGCAGCGTTGAGGTCGCGCTCGACCAATCACAAGTCAGTCTCAGCTGTCAATCATGATGTTTCACCTGTTTTTATGTCATCTAATAACCAACAACTCTCACTCTACTCACTGCTTTCTTTAGTCGTTCATATTTCAGGTTGGAGGCTTTTAGACTTTTAGTTCAGAGATTAACAGTCATATTAACAGTCATATTAACAGTCATATGTTAAATAGTTTCTTTCACTGAGGTCGTTGGCACCGACAGTATAATGTTACAGCATGTATAGAATGTGTAGGAGGGTGTTATATATATACACAGCCCCCCCCGACCTCTAACATGTTAAAGCCACTCGGAGCTGTCGTATATAAGAGCTGAAGCGTCTGCAGCGTCTCCACATTCACCATCAAGGTGCATCAGGGACTCATTTTACTATCTGCATCCAAAGTGAGCATCTGAACATATGTTTATGTTATATAAGGTATGTTTTTTATTGTAGTAAAACTCCTTTTCTCTGTGTTGACAGGGGGTTGGAAGCCGTGTGACGATGTCGACCGAGAAGAACTCTGAGGTGGTCGCCTGCGACGCCGCCATCATGAAGAGCGTCTGGGAGATCAGGGAGCGAGAGCAGGACCAGAGGAAGCAGCAGGAGCAGGAGCGGTTACAGAAGAGCGCCCTGTCCTCGTAAGGACTGTTTGTCTGTCTGTGTGCAGGACGTCTGACTGATGACTCATTAGTATTTTAATTAAAAGGATGGACGAAGTAGTAGAGTGACCGGAAATGTGGGAGGAGTGTTTAGTAATTTTGAGAAACATTTATTTATTTTAGTTCATTTCATAATTTAGTTTGATTTTTTCAGCTACACAGTAAAAAAGTTTTTGATTCATCTAATACTTAACATTTACATTTATCATGACACCAAACTTTGTACTGACCTGATGTTTGCTGGATGAACTCAGGTCCTGACCTGTAACTGACCATATAACTGACCTGTAACTTATTACACTTCACAATAACTGTTTCTATAATATTCTCTAATGATCCATTTTAAGAGTTGGATGCACTAAATGTTGGTCTCTTTAAAAAACAAAACCTCTACTAAATAAATCGTCAGATTTGGAGTTCAGATGAATGTGTTGACACTTGACTGGTACCTTCCGTCAGTAGCTGCCGGGTGTGGTTGTTTTAAGAGACGTGTTGATTGAAGTGAAGCGACAGGTGATTAACGACTGATGGACTCACAGATTTAATAGAGGCAACATTTTATTCTGATGATAAATTAGATTAATGCTTTGAGGAATGTTGAAAATGAAAGAGCTCTGATGTGTCCGCACCCTGAAACCAGAGCTCGGTCAGTCACCTCCTGTTCTGTGGTGGATTCTGTAACGAGTCTTTTGTGGGATTAGAGAAAATGAAAACCTGACCAGTGACACAGGTTTGATTCCCTTCTGGAGTTCTAACTACTCCATATTTTAAAGTAACACTATGAAACTTTTAATAAGCAGCAGCGCCCTCTGCTGTTGATTAATTCTGTCGGCCTCCGTGTCCGAGGGATAACGTTTTTGTATGTAGATAAAAAGTCTATCAATGTGTTTGTATATATATTAATACTATATATATATTTTGAAGCTGCCATTTAGAGTGACAGAATGAAAGGTTTCTCATGTTGGACAGTTTCCAACCACTGTCCCTAGAAGGAGGTTCAGTCTTGTACCATTTTCTTCTTCTTATCTTTTTGCTTGCGATCAATAATATCTTGGTTAAACATGAATCATTACCAGGGACACAATCATTTATACTTCCAAGGTACATAACTCTGCATTCCTCAGGTATTAAATATCCGGGAACCCCCTTCAGTATGACATGTATATCTGCCCCTTCACCTCTGAACTAAAGGGTATTAATACACTGCTGTAACCCAGCAGCATGTATTACATAACCCAGCATGATGAAGTTTGAGGGTATGACCGGCTCCTGAAAGTTGAGACTGACCCCAACATATTTTCCTCTATTAGTGTCACGACCTGTAGGTGGTGGTGTGGTTCCATCAGTTTGGACTCATTTTCCCATCCTACCCTATATACCATACCAATATTCATGTAGTGCTTTGCATGACATGATATTCACTACTGCCGTTACATGTGAGCCACCATGAAATATTTACTGGAAGTTAATGTGAGACTAAGATCTTGCGTATTGTCTTTGTGTTGACAGAAGACGTTTTTTCTTGTATGTTTGTTTCCGCAGTATTAACGAGGAGTGGGCAGGTCGTTTCAGAGCCAGACAGGGAAACTACAAACGGGTGGAAAGTAAAACCAAACCCGCTGACACTCAAATAGAAAATGAGAATTTCTGGAAGGGCAAGGCACCTGTGGCTCATCCTCCGCTGCCTCGTGGTGCAGGTCCGGGATCTTTTGGCCGACCAGGAGCCCAGAGCAGGGGCTTCTCCTCTCAAACGCCAGGCCACAAGAACAAAAAGGGGCAGGACAAGAGTTTCAACAGGTTGCAGTCCCTCATGTTCATCACCCAGACTCAACCTTGTTCCATGGTGTGGGGAAAGTCATGGAAGTACAACAAATCTTTGCCACCACCAGCAGAGGCTACATCAGACTGGGGTCAGTGCTGGATGTTTGCGACCCAGCAGCCTCACTCTGAAGCAGACAAGCCAAACGGGCCCAACATGAAGGACCCTCACAGTCTTCATCTGTGGAACAAGCCAGACTACAGGCTGATGGAGACAGAAGAGCTAGACGTGAGTCTTCCTGCTGAGAAGTGGCAGAGTTCCTGGAGGAAATCAAACCCAAGCAATAAGAAAGATCCATCTTCTGTAAATGAAGAGAATGTCAGCAGATACGGTTTCTTCACCATGTTGCTGGAGAGTCTGCACCACGACAAAACCCCGTGCTCAGAGTGGAGTGATTCATGGAGATCCACCAAGGCAGCGAGTCAGCAGGATCATCTTCCAGATGAAGCTTTAATTAATGAGTCCGTTATGAACACGCAAGATAAGAAGTGTGAGGTAAGCTCCATGTGGGAGGACTGTTGGAGGATTTCCAACCTTCACGGCTGCAACAAATCCGAGCCTCAAAGTGAAAGCTCTCACAGTCCAGAGTGGGAAAATTCATGGAGAGCCGCTACGGTTGTCAACAACAACCACGGTAATTCTGATCGCTCTTTGAGACCAGATGACAATGATTCCTATGATGATTCCATCCAGTGGAAACAGTCTTTTCTTCAGAAAATCAAGCTTGAGTCCAATGAGCATAAGTACAAAGATCTGTACCTGCAGCTCTACAACGAATTTAACGCTCTCTCTGAGTGGAGCAAGTCATGGCAGGTGACGAAAAACAACTCACAACCCTGTGAAGAAATAGAGAAGGTTCTAAAGGCCCAGTCGCCTAAGATGGAGACCACTCTGAAGACTCAGACGATGGAGAAGTGTTCATCATCAGAGGAAGCAGACCCAGACTATGAACAACTGAAACATGACATAATATACTGGCCGAAGAGAGGATTCACCCAATCTAAGCTGCAGTCTCTGAGATCTGTGGAAAATGTCTCATTTTCCTCAAACTGGATGGACTCCTGGAAAACACTGAAACATAGAATGAGGGTGGAAAGAAGAAGAACGAGGCCTGACCCCATGAGGCCTTTCAGGGAGTCAGAGGACAGAGACACGAGGTCCACTGCCTCAGAATGGAAAGACTCATGGAAATACAGATGTCAGCCTCTGCAACAGGAGCCTGAACTCTGGCAGGGAGGTTGGTCCACCACACCCCAAGTCCGAGTCGATCGGGCAAGGTACCAGGACCACTTTGCGCCTGTGGAACTCCCTAAGAATGGACCAACTGCGGAGCAGACTTGGGGAGCATCGTGGAAGTCCACAAGGCGCCAGCAGCGATCACAACCTCTGCAAGGTAATGCACAATCCAGCCAAGGAAGTTCAAGTGCAGCCTCCAACCTTCCCAGCAGTTCACAGGCTCAGAGGAGGTATCATGGGTCAAGTTCTGACTGGCAGGCGTCCTGGATGGTCTCAGACAGCCAGTTTCACCATGATACACCCTCACTAATCCAGTGGAGCGAGGCCTGGAGGTGTTCCGCCTTCCACACAGAGAACGGGACAGAGCAGGGTTCTACACAGAACTGCGTGGATGAAGTGATGGAGATCCAACCCATGAAAGAGAAGATGTCCTTGCAGAGAGCTGAAGCTAAAATGAGCTGGACTTTAGATGACAAGATGTTCAGGGAAAGATACCCTGAGAAACAGTGGAGCACATCATGGAGAGCTGAGTCACTTCTGAACCATCAAACAAGTTATCATAGATCTTCAGGACAACCTGGGAAAGCTCTGTGCAACACAACTCAGCAGCACCAAGCCACTGCCGACGAGGATGGATCCAAGTGGGGAAGCTCCTTCAGACTGGCCAACCCGATGCCCCTCGTGGAGAAGCCATGGTTGGAGTCCTCTCCCAACCTGTGTCACCACACAGTTTTGTGGTCAAGAGGAAATAATGCACAGAACAAGATCTACACTAACTTAAACAACAACCCTACGATGTACAGCCTGTGGAGAAGCTCCTATCTGTTACTGCAGGAGCCCATTGCACAGATCAAACAGAAAAGCAAGTCCGAGGAGCTCGTTGACCCGAGGGTGATCATAACGAAGAAGATCCAAACAAGAACGCATTTGTTCTCCAATATTGAAAATGAGAAACAATCAGAGAAGACGTGCCCAGGAGGCCACCTCATCGGCAAAACCCAACCTCGTCCCAAGAAAGTCCCGGCTTCAGAAAAGAAAGTTAAGATGGCGGATGAGACCAAAGACAAGTTCTTTGAAGGCTGGGCAGAATCCTGGAGGTCCTTGGACCTGCCTGGTGGTGTGAGAGAGCAGATGCCCATGAAGTCGCCCTCAGGTTGGGCCGAGTCATGGAAGTTTCTCCTTCCCCTGTACCAGACCACGAGTGGCCCCAAAGCCAAATAGAAGTCCTGGATGTTTCAGCTCAGACGAATCAAACTGAGCATTTTCTTTAAACTTCCTGTAACAGACCGACCACGTCAATAAAGAACATTTTAACAGAGGTTGTTTTCTTTTGCCAAATGCAATAATCACAAATTTGTCTCTGATTTATTGATCACTGATATTTGAAGAGAATTGCTGAATTACTAAAAATATTTAATTCGATTCCATTTTATTTGCGTAGCACCAAATCATAACACACATTATCTCAAG
>NC_047162.1:19800381-19820381 GCF_009819705.1 Hippoglossus hippoglossus
GGAGGAGGAGGAGGAGGAGGTGGAGGAGGAGGAAGAGGAGGAGGAGGAAAATGACAAGCAACAGGTAAAAGATTTAAACACGGAGGGGCTGGGTGAAGAAGCAGAGGAAGAAGAAGAAGATGAGGAAGATGAAGAATCCGTTGAGGAGGAGGTCAAAGCAAGTGAAATGAAAGATGAAGAGGAGGAGGAGGAAGAAGAGAAAGAGGATGAGGTGGACAAAGATCAGGAGAAAGAAGATGATGGAGAAGAGCACGATGAAGACGTGGAGGAGGAGGAGGAGGATGAAGAGGAAGACAATAAAGACGAGAACAAAGAAGCAGAGGAAGAAAAGAAGTTGTGTAAAGGAGTCAAACCGAAACTGGACGTCCCGCTGCATCTGCAGTTCCACAAGCTCCACACCTCCTACTCCTCCTGGAAGCAGTCATGTGTGGTGGCGGTGGCTCACAGGGGAGGAGATGTGAGTGAGGAGGAAGAGGAGGAGAAGGAGGAGGAAAAGGAGGAGTGGTGGGCCTGGAAAGAGTCATGGAGGATTTGTCGCTGGAAGAAGCCGGACGAGGACAAGGTGACGTGTTTCTCCACCGAACACCGGAGACACGTGGGTCTGATGCACGAAGACGACGAGATGATGAAGAGCGAATGGAATCTCAGCTGGAAGATGAACAGGACTGCAGCAAAGGAGGAGGAGGAGGAAGAGGAGGAAGACGAGGAAGAGGAGGAAGACGAGGAAGACGAGGAAGAGGAAAGTTGAAAGCTTCAGTTTAAAATGGGTCTGAAACGTAAATTTTAAGCAACGAGTATCAGAAACTAGACCGAGGTACCGACAGAATCCTACAGATTCAAATTCATGTTTTTACTTTGAACCAAAGTTTGTAGATTTTTATTTTTTATAGTTCTGCTCTTTTTGTTGTGACATCATCGTCAGTGTCTATAGAAAGCTATGAGACTGTGTGATTGACAGCTCGTACTGTCCAATGGGTGGAGTCAGCAGGTGTAGGTGGGTGTGCAGTCAGTCTCACTCAGGCTCCACCCCCTGCTCCTCCAAATATGGTAACTTCCGGTTATTAAAAACCAAGATGGCGCCGAACTGAGGCTTCAGAACCGCAGCTCACAAACCGACGGTGACGTCAGTGACGCTTGGATCATATTAATGCGTCTGAGCGTCGCATCTGGTTGTTTGCATGAAAAACGCCACAAATAGTTGAAAATGAAAAGAGAGCTCGAGTTTCGCTGGACTCACGCGTGAACATTGTTTGAAATGGGCGTGTCCGATGCTTGGTGACGCTTGCCGTCGTCATCATGACAACGATAGGTTTTCAAGCTCGGGACGCACAACATGTCGCTGGTTTTAGAACGTTACGTAAATGTTCGGACACAGAGCTCCTCCCCACGTGGCGGGAAAGGTTGTTCAGGCCGGACGATCTGAACTGAAGAGAATGAAACTGCTGACGTGCAAAATCAGTCACATTGTTTATTGTCTCTATGTGTCCTCTGGAGTCCATTTTGTTTCTTACATCATTGTAGCTGATTCCCAATTGTCTCAAAATGCTAATGTTAGCTAACTATCGTCATTGCTTAGCCAACACATTTCTGTCGTCTGTATTCTTTTAAATAAAAGAAACGTAGAATAAACAGTTAGCATCAGCACAGTCTGGGAAGATGAAGCATCTGTGACGTGATGCTGAAGAAAACAGTGTAAAGTTAGTGAAGGAGCAGAAATCAGTTTGCATTTCTACTGCTTGTTGTAAAGATCATTTTTAAATAAAGAATGTCAAACTTGTATTAAACTATAAACCATAAACCAAATAGTCTGCCTTGTTTTTATGTAACAAACTTTTAGTGTATTGTATTTCACATTAAAGGAGTTGCCAGGCAACAGCCGATGTTTCACAGGGATCAAAGATGGTTCGGAGGAAAGTTCTGAGTTTCATTTACCTCAGAACTCAGAGATGATATCGTGTTCCAGTCAAATAACTGGCGTGGCAGGATGTGTTAGCGTAGCTTAGCATAAAGACTGGGAGCAGAAGGTAAAAGACAAATCTTACTGGTTTGTTTAAAGCTGCAAATAAACCAAAAACGTGAAAAATCAATCATTTTATTTTTACAGCCCATATTCACTATTCACAATTTGTCTCATAGATCTTAACAAGGTGCAACATCCTCTGCTCCTAACTCTTAACAAGAGTATATGTATATGTATATGTATATGTATATGTATATGTATATGTATATGTCTGTTCCCTCTGGGGCCTGCAGGGGTCTCTCTGCTCCTCCTGTTGTGTTCAGCCTCTCCCTCCTGCTGCTGACTCTCCTGCTGTGTATTAGCATGAGACCAGACTTCATTGTGTTTCTGCACAAATCCCAAAATACCCATTTCCACCTCAGCTCGTCCTGCAGCTCAAAGCCCAGACAGGGCTGGATGGGGGGGGGGGGGGGGGGGGGGGCTCTGCTTCCTGTTTACAATCCAGGAATAAAGTCTGAAGTTTAACAGATTGAAACAACAAAAGTAAAACATGAACAGATTATTTTACATTGAAGCAGTGGAGCCTCTTTATCTGTCACTCATCACATTCTCTGAAAAGGAACAGAAGTCAAACCTGATGCAAAGAAATCAAAGCTTTTTAAATGATGTTTTCCAAGTTCTAACAAAATAATGACAATTGGAGCAAATGTTATTGTACAGAGTTTGAAAGAAGGATAATTTCCTCAAGTTTAAGATAACAAATATGCACCTTGTTTATTACATTGTGGTTTGTTTCATGTGCCAAATAAAAAATAAAAACACACACGTTGAACAGTTTGGTTTCAGATTTTACGATTTTACAATCAAAATGTTTGTTTTGCATCCCACAGTAAATTAAAATTAGATTATTTTTAAAGTCGTTGTGGTTTCATTGACAGGACTTTAAATGTATAAAGAAGGAAACACATTCCCCTCCTTTACCCCCCCCTCTCCTGATACACATGTATATGAAGCTCGTCCTTCACATGTTAATGACGCTGCAGGAAACAGCTCCTCCTTCATTTCACTGCAGAAACAACAAGCTTCTCTTTGTGAAGTTTCTCTTCGACACACGTCATCTCCTCCAGTTTCTACAGCACCGAACGTCCTCCACGTGGCAAAGTTGACAAAGTTTAATTTAAACATTTAAATTATAAGTATTTCAATTCTACACAAAGATAAAACACTTTGCTTTCAAAAATAAAATCCATGTTCTCTGGTTTTCTGAGATTCACGTGGAATATTTTATAAATAAGCAACTTTTTAAATGAAAAACTTTCTTATTGTCCTCAAAGTTTTAACTATCTGTTCACCCTGTACTTATAGTGATTGTCTCTCTGATGGAAACAGGGTTTGAGCTGGAGACACTTTCCTGTGGATTCAGACCGACGGAACCAGCTGTGGGAGTGGGCGTGGTTTCCAGTGTGAGACCCACCTGAGTGTCAGTGGGTGAATCAGTGACTGGGAGTCTGTGGAGGAGTCACTGGTTCACTTCAGCTGCATCTGGCTCTGCCTGCACTTCTCACTGGTTCTCAGGGAGAATTAACAAAGACGTTTTTATGGAAACGCAGGACAACGATTTCTCTCCAGTTTTTTCAGTTTCACCTTTTTTCTCCTTCGTGTGTTTTGATATGAACTTGTAGATCAGAAACAACTCGAACCCTGTGGACTTCGTGTTTCTGCCTTTGGTAAGATGTTGTGGAATCAGCTGCTCAGGTGAGTCTGGAGGAGATTGAAGTGAAACGTGTTTAGTTGAAGTGATGTTTGTCTAAATGAGCTGATTGTGTGTTTCCAGGTTTGTGTGTGTGCTTCTCTCTCTGCACTGCGCTGCTGCTGCTTCAGGTCAGTTCCTCACTTCTGTGGAAAACACGGTTAATGAAAGAAAAGCTGATTAATGAACTCGGCTCTGAAAGTTTCAGGTTTACTTTCTGTTTTTACTTCTGTATTAACAACCTGATTGAAACTGTGGCTCAGGTTCTACTTTGCTATGAACTGGATGATATCATAATTAGATAATATTGTAATTGATTCATTTTCAGTGGATCTGTCACTGGTTTGTTACATGAAGTGGACTCAGTGGTTTTGAACTTTACATTTACACAGAAAAGTAGTTTTAAAAACCTGTTTAATCTGAAGGAAAATAACCAAAAGCAAGCTTCAGGAACTGTTCACTGATTTTTTTACTCTACAGATATTTAGATCGTTTCTGTTTTGTTTATTCTGTAAAATGTTATATCAATAAACACTGATACTGTGTAGGAAGAAATCAGATGATTTTAATTGGTAAATTGTTGAGGAAATAATCTTTTCTCCAGGAGAGTTGATTTCTTACATCATTCTTAAATCTTCTGCCCAGTGTCTGTTCTACAGTTTGGTTTGTTTTACATTGATTTTCATTATAAAATCTGGTGTTTATTCTATTTTTCAGGTTGTGAGGGAGACAAATGTGACAAAGATCAACCACCTCCTCCTTCATCTTCTTCTTCTTCATCATCATCGTCTTCATCATCTTCATCATCTTCATCTTCTTCTTCTGTGGTGAAACCCCAGCAGCCCTCTCAGGACTTCCTGGATCAGTTTGCACAGGTGAGCTCCCCAAACAGTGGAGGGGACCGTAAACACCGTGACGCCAGCGCCGTCCTGCCCTTCATCGGCCTCACAGGCAGTGAGTTCACACATCTTCACTGAACACACACACACACACACACACACACACACACACACACACACACACACACACAGACACACAGACACTGAGGTGATGAGCCCCACAAACCAATGAACACAACACTTTGACACTTTACCCCAAAATACTGAGAATGTTTCCTCGTCACTCGACTCAGAGACTGAAGGAGAATCTCAAAGTTTTTTTTGTTCAACTGAAGTGTGCGACGGACGGATCAGACCGATCAAGAGTCTGGTGGAGTTTCCGTCCGTCGCCAGTTTAGTTTTTAGTGTTTTTTCGTTACTTTCCAACGTTTGTTCTGACTCTGGTTTGTGTTTGTCTGATGATGTGAAGCAGAGGAGAACAGGAATGCGCTGCCAGATGGAGAGCCTGGTTTATCTCACAGATACAAGCAGAGAGGGGCCCAACCTGAGGTCTGAGGGCCCGGCCGGGGCCTTCAGACCCTCTCACAGGGACATTAAACCCTGATGCACAAACAATAAGACACATAGATCATTTTTAAAGTAATAAAAACCTTTTACAGGCACAAATACTCATAAGTTCATGACTAAACTGTGAATAAAACTCATCCAGGGTCAAACAGGAAGGGAAATAAGATAGTAGAGATGTAATTTAATAAAATGAAACACCAGAAGTTGTCCCAGGAGGCTCAACAAACTCTGAATCTAACACTGAATTAGGTTTTATGATTCATGTTTAATCACATTCTGAAGGAACGTGGATGTTTTGTTGTTTACGGGTCTGACGTCGTCTCGTGTTTTTTTTGGTGCAGGCGCCGAGCAGAGCCGCAGCTGCTGTAAAAACGGAGGCACGTGTATCCTGGGCAGTTTCTGCACCTGCCCGCAGTTCTTCACCGGGCGGAGCTGCGAGTACGACGAACGCATCAGGTACGAGCAGCAGAACGCGTAGTGTGTGACGTGGCTGTCGACAGCTCGGAGGAATCGTTCAGTCCTTTACATCAAAGAATCACGTACATTTCTAAAGTATCAGTCGTGAACCTGCTTGTCTGTTTCCACGGTTACACATTTATCAATATGTAAATAAAACAGAGCTAAGTTACTGGCGTCACCCAAAGCATGATGGGAACTCTGGCGCATCAGAGTAAAGTATCTTCTCCGTGTCTCTGCAGGAGCTGTGGTTTGATTCCTCACGGGGAGTGGGTTCAGAAAGGATGCTCCTACTGTCGCTGTGGTTACGGCGTCCTGCACTGCTTCCCCCACGTCTTCCATAAAGACTGTGGTAAGACACGTGCACACACACACACACACACACACACGCACACACACACACACACACACACACACACACACACACACACACTCTCTCTCTGATCCTGACTCACGCTCGGGACATTTGAAACTGGTGTTTTACAGATGAATGGGAGCAGCCTTCCTTGTCTTTGTCTCCTGAGGTGTGTTCGATGTCAGACGTCTGTTCTAAAACTGAGTCGTTCACACTTTTCAACCTTGAAACAAAAACAGCCGCCCTGTTGTTCCCGGTGAAGCTGCTGTGTGTGAATACATGACTGTGAATGAGCAGAGGCCGCGCCTGCTCATCTGCAATTCAGGGTTTATTCTAACATGTAAATGAGTGTAACCCACATGCAGACTTACAGAATAACCACAAACCAAGTCTCTCTCTCTTCTCTCTGTCAGAGAGTTTAAGATAAAGGAAATATTAAAAAACACACAGAGAAACAAGGACTGATGCATATTATAGATAAATAACCATAAGAAAAAAGAAATACATTAAACACAATGAACATTTACGATACACAAAGTGAAGCATCAAATTAGAAAAACTATAAATCATGATTCAAAGTGTATCAGTGAACAATGATCACAAAGAAGTTTCTGATTAAATTGTGGATTTGTTAAAAATAATTCACTGAAATCTGAACACGTATCTTCATTTCTTTGCAGATGACTCAGAGGAGGTGCGTTGGTATCGCTCATCAGCTGTAGGGCGGTTCACAACACTTCCTGCTTCCTGTTTGTGACGCTGCTTCTTCCTCTGCTCGTCTTCCTCTGATGGTTTAAGAAGTAAAAGCAGGAGGAAACACGAGGATTTATTTTAAACTCTGAGCTGTGGACGGTTTGAAAAGGTGGATTTTACCAAACAGTTTATTTGATGTGGTCCAGATGTTCCAGCTCAGGATCAGGAAATACATTGTTGTGAAACTGGGACCCGGAAGATGTTGAAGACATTTACTCTCAGTTGACCTGAAGAAGAATTTCCTTGATTTTAAACTCGTACATCAGCCTGTTGTGGTTTACAGGGACGTTCTGAGACTTTTTCATGAGGACCACGAACTGTGTGTTTGTGTGCGTGTGTGTGTGTAGGAAGTTGTAAATAAGATTTTTATGGAAAATATGTTTTTTTTGTTTTTTCATCTCATGATCTGTGAAAATCAGCAAAACGCAGAGTTTATTTGACGGAACTCTCTGTGTTTCTGTCTCGTTTGCACAAACTGAGCTGATGTGACTTTTTGTCCTTTGAACTCTGTATAAACACGTGTTTCACTATGTGTTTATTAAAGTAAACTATTGTTGTGTTGCAGCATCGAGCTCATTTTTCAGAGGGAATATTTAAAATAAAAAGTGAATGTTCAGACTCTTCTCCTCTTCCACTCTGTGTTTTATCTGTTGGTATTTTCAGTGGGAGCTGTTTTCTGTTTTCTCTTCGTCTCTTATCTCCAGAGTTTATTGACGAGCTTTAAATTGATTATCAGCTTCTCTCTTATCTTAACCTTTTTCTGGAACCCCCCCCCTCTTTAAGAACTAGGAAGTCACATCTCCCACATTCAAAAATGTAATATCATAGGGCGATTAGCTGGTGAAACAACACATCATCGCCAAGAAACCTGTTTATTTTCTCTCAATAAATTCTATTCATTCAACTTAATTTCCCTCAAACTTTCCTGGGTCCACCCCTCACCCACTGGTGTGGGTCCTCCACCCCCCCACCCCCCCACGTTAAGAACCGCTGCCTTAGACAAACACTTCAGCTGTTGTTCTGCTGACCTGCTATTTCATATTCTATTAAAACAAATTATCCTAAATCCCTGTGACAAACAATGCAGGTTAAAAGTGACCAACGTTTTTATTTTCTTTAAAAGAAATAAATCAGTTCCACCTCAGATTTTTTTGTAAATAAATTATTTTATAACACAAATCTTCTAAAACACAACGTGATGAAAAGAGCGATGAAGAGAAAATGACAGTTCAATCTAACAGCAGCTTGTTAAAGACCAGGTCATCATGAAACGTCCCAATCTAACCACGTCTCACTCAAAGCTCCAAGTCGAATTTAATCAGATCTTATAAATGAGCCACGTTCATCATCTCAACGCATTTCTGCTTCAAAATGTTACATCCGTTTTGTTATTACAATAAAGTCATTTATCAGATTTTAATGTGAAATGTTTTACGTTTTAATCTTAAATTATCACGTTATAACGTGTGATAAATTCCTTTATTCTTATAAAGTGAAACATTTCACATTGTAACATGATAAGTTTGTATGTTGTAACAACATGAAAACATCGTGTCAGAACATGAAAGTTAAGATAAGATAAAGATATTTTCATCCTGGCAAATTCAGTTGTTACAAGAAAACACATGAAAGTAAAAAATAAAATAATTCAAATAATTTATTTGGTTTTGGCAACAACATGTTTTTTTCTAAATAATCTTTTCAGGTTCCTGGAACCAGTGATGTTAAAACTCTGAACACAGGAAACCAAAAGCTGCAAACTACTAAAGAACGTCTGAACTGCGACAAAGAGCTCGAACTCAACTTGTTTTTAATGAAGTTCAGCAACAAACATTCCTCTGAACTGTTTCTCTTAGTAAAGAACCAGTTTCAGTTCGGGTTTAATCTCTGGCTCAAACAAAGCTAAAGCTGCGTAACTGTGTAACAAGTGGATGATATCAGGTCTTTTGTTGAGCGGCAGAGGGATTTATTCTTCTTTTAATCCCAAACTAATCAGACGTTAATCTCTCCTTTGTTATTTTTGTCCACAGGCTAACAACTGGTGTAATTCTGCTGTTCTGATTGGACACAGAGATCCTGAACCATCTCCTGCTGCTCCGTCCCGAGCTGATGAAGAAAAGATCTCGACGTCTTTATGCTCCTGGATTTCTGTGTGTGAATCTCCTGCAGAGGTTAAAGGGATTGGAGGAGGTTGAAGGAGCTGCAGGTGGAGACAGAGGAGCGGAGGAGGAGCAGCAGGAGGAGGAGCAGCAGGAGATTTAAACGGATTAACTGCAAAGTCAATGACGCTAAATCGTTTTATCCAACGTTTCCACGTCTCCCTGTGCTCTGAGTCGTGTTCTTCACTCCTCATCACACAGCACCACAAAAACAGGAAGAAACACAGACCTGGAAACGATTCAGGCTTTTAACACTTATTCATTTTACTTTTATCTGTTTTATATTTCACTTTATTTCATTTAAAACATTTTATTTGATTACATTTTTATTAAAGTTAATTTGAAACACATTAAAAAACGATAATGTGTTAGGGGGTTAACCCTAACCCCCCCCCCCCAACCCTAACTCCAACATGAATCCAGCTTTGTCTTGAATTGACTTTGTATTAACAAACTCACAGACAAGCAGGTGCAGTGTTTGACTGGTGCTCTTCCTCCCACACAGGAGGAGGAAGGAAGATCAGAAGTTCTTCTTCAAAGGTTCATCTCAAACCAAACCAGCCTCCACACACATCTTATAGAAAAGACCCTGAAGGTGCACGAGCTGAGCGGGAGAGTCCATCTCTGCAATGGAACCTCTGTCCATCACAATGACCCTGAGGACAGACGACAGGAGACACGACCATGTGACGTAAACAAAAACACACGATGGCCACAGCTGGATTGATACGTGACATCTGCCTCGGACATTTCTGTGTTCGTGTGTGAAGGATGAACTCTGGAGAAAGTCTGGACCCTGTTCTCCAGAGTCCACGTCTGAAAACGTGTGTAGAATGAAGCTAGTGAGGTATCCTGTGTCGGGTTGTGTTACCTTGTGTAGTCCATGATGGTGTTGAGGCGGTGGGCGATGGTTAGAACTGTGCAGTCATCAAACTGACTCCGGATGGTGGACTGGATCAGCTGATCCGTCCTCAGGTCGACAGCAGCCGTCGCTTCATCCAGAACCAGGATCCTGGTTTTCCTGAGCAGAGCTCGGGCCAAACACAGGAGCTGCCGCTGGCCGAGACTGAAACACACCAGAGCTCAGTGACCTCTGACCTCTGACCTCTGCTTTCTTACACATCTTCAAGGAAACGTTTCAGGATCAATATTTCTAATCTGAAAGCATCAGGATCTCTCAGCCAATCAGCTTCTTCGGCCTAATGGTCATCACCTGTCGTCATCTAACAAAATACCTGACAACGTTGTGTGTTCCTTGAATTGAGATACTTTCAGTGTTAGTAATGCAAATACAGTTAACATCGCCCCTGGTGTTGGGGTAGGGTTTCAGGTGTTCATCAGTGTGTCGTGGGGGGTTCACCTAAAGTTCTCTCCTCCTTCACTACACTGATGCTCCAGTTTCTGAGGCAGTTCAGACACGAAGCTGCGGAGATGAGCGAGTTCCAGAGCTTTCCACAGATCTTCTTCTGAACAGGAGTCAAACGGGTCGAGGTTCATCCTCAGAGACCCAGAAAACAACACAGGGTCCTGTGAACAAAAGGCCCCGGTCAATCAAAGCTTTATTAGTGTGGTCAGGTCATGTAGGCCTTCTAACTAGTGGAGCTGCAGAGTGTGGAGCTGTGACCTGAGGGATGATGGTGATTCTGGATCTGAGGTCATGGAGGCCGATATGAGCGACGTTGATTCCATCGATAACGATTCGTCCGCTCGCCGCCTCCAGAATCCTGAAGATTCCCAGAGCCAGAGACGATTTCCCGGCTCCCGTTCTTCCAACGATCCCGACCTGACAAATCAAAAACAGTATTAAAGTAGTGAAAGTATTTCACTGGGTTTGTTTCTGACACGTATTTTACAGACTTTTCTTTACTGACCTTCTCTCTGTTCTGGATGTTGATGGAAATGTTCTTTAAGGCCCAGTCCAGATCTTTCCGGTACTTAAGTCCATAATCCTCAAACTGGATGGTTCCGGTGGTCGGCCACGCCGCCGGCAGCAGACTGTCCTCCAGGGTCCAGGCCGCCTGAGGACACGTCACATAACAGTAAGACATAAGACGTGAGGTCATGAAGAGCCACAGCTGCATTATCACAGTTTAACAACATTCATCAGTTCACATCACAAACAATAAATAAAAGAAAAATTCATTTTCACTTCGATCTCAGTAAAACAAACTTCATTTATCAAAGTATGTGAAGAAGAACAGAAGAGATAAATAACTAATGAAGTGAAGTAAGGATACGTACGATCTGTGACACAGTCTCAGAGATATTAGGAGTGTAAACCACAGATTACACTTGAATATATACAGTATAAACATATTATATAAAGGTATATTATATATATATGAATCTATCTATGGGGGGGTTGTGGAGCAGCGAACCTCTTTGGGTGTGTTGTCGTATTCTTTCACTCGCTCCACAGACACGATGTTGTTTCCACGTCCGTCCACGATCGAACGATCCAGCTCAGGATTCCCGTCACCTGCAAAACCACAACTGATTCAATCTGAAACTTTATTTGTTTGTGTTACATTTAACACGTTAGATTTCATCTCTCAGCTTAAAAATCACAACATACTTTATCTTAAGCACTTTAAATTTTCGGTCGAGACCCTAAACTAACTAACCAGTTAACTGGTTTAGAGAAATAACAACCTGCTCTGAGTCAGTCTCCACGTTTCTATAATGAAAAGTTGCATTTTTTGTTGCCATGGAAACAGCGACACTGCTGGTTTGTTTTCTGTTATTTTTGAAAAGTTTTATTTATAAGAATTTAGTTGATTTAATGAACAACAGTTTTCACCTGGAGAGAATGTGTCACAGCCAAACCCACGATTCCCGGACTGAGTTTATCCCGACCTTGAACACACAAGATGGCCGCCGCCAAAACCAGCACGTTTCCCAAAAACTCCAGGTTCACCGCCAGCCACCTGCACCAGGTGTTATATAATATTATCTGAATATCAAAACATCATAAAATCTTTATAATAACGTTAAAAATCATATGTTTTATCTAAAGATGAAAAGATTCAGATCGACACTTAATTTGAATCATTTTATAGTTTGAATGAACCTGGTGGCGACAAATCGAGGAAAATAAGCTTCCTGGTTGTTGTCGATGCGACGATGCGCCTGCAGGACAAATCGCTGTTGTTCGCCAAACGCTCGGATGACGGCGGCTCCTTGCACCGTCTCGTTGAAGTGGCTGTAAACCGGCGAGCGGCTCACCGCCTCCAGTCGCCGCAGCTGACACGACGACGCCACGTAGAAACTCTGGAGACAAACAACAGAGAAAACTATCTATCACGAGACTTCAGCTCAGGGACGACATCGTTCAAGAAACACCTTCACCTGTATGAAGACGTAGACGCAGGCGAGGGGGAGGAGCACCAGCCCTGCGAAGGGCGTGGCCAACAACACGATGATGCAGATCTCCAGCAGCTTGAACAGGTAACCCAGCATCATCTTCAGCCCGTCAGGAATCATGCAGTCGATGGCGTCAATCTCTTTAGAGAAGCGGTTCAGGAGGTTTCCGCTGGGCGTCACCTCGAAGAAGGACATGGGCGAGTGCAGCACGCTGTGGAGAAGGTCAGCATGAAGGTGGCGTGACGCTACGATCCCGCCCAGAGAGATGGCGAGCGTCGTCCCAAACATGGCCATTGCTGAAACACAGAGAAATAAGTGGTCATGAGACGGAAGACGGATTTCGTCGTAGGGTTCTAAAGGTTTAGTCTAGGGTTGGGTTGGGTAAGGGTTAGGTTAGAGTAAGTTAGAGTAAGTTAGAGTCAGATATGACGTCTGATACGAGTTCAAACGGAGTCACACATACAACACGTCTGGACTGTGTCTCACCCTGAGTGAAGCCGAGTGCTGCGAACACGCTGAGTTTCAGCTCGTGGTCGCTCTGGGTTCCGTTGACGGGCGTCTCATCGGCCCAAAGGCTCAGCCAATAGCTGTAGGCCAGCGACGCGGCCTGTTGGAAGGCACAGAGGAAGATGATGGTCATGATGAAGGTCAAGCCGATGGTCCTGAAGTACTCTCTGTACATCTGCAGCTTCACCTGACAACACAATAAAAACATCATATTTCATCAATTCATCTGTGATTGATTGATTGATCAGTGAATCTTAGGGGAAATTATTTTATTCTATTTCAGTCTTTTCATGTTAATCCACGTAAAGTTAACGATTCAAACAGAAACTATAATTATGACACAAATAAAGACATGAGAGCGACTCACTCTCCCTGTGTGAACTTTATCAGCCTTCGTTAGTTTTCCAGCTTCTTCAACATCCAGCTCAACATCGTCCATCACCTGAAGACTGGCGCTGCTCATATCACAGCTGCAACACACACACACACACACACACACACACACACACACACACACACACACACACACACAGAAAAACACACAGAGAAACACACATACACATACACATACGGCACATTATGTTTAATAAATACAAATATTATTGTTTATTCACATAAAAGCCCAGTTTTTACCTGATCAGCTGCTCCTGAGAAAGATCGATGGAAAAATCAATGAGACTGAGACGAGACACTGACTTCCTGCTGCCTACACACACACACACACACACACACACACACACACACACACACACACACACACACACACACACACACACACACACACAAGCAAGTAATGAGCGCCATAATGAGAAAGTAGCCAACTTTGCCTTTGAGTTTCTCAGAAGTTCTACAGACAAACCTTCTGAAACTTTACAAACAGTGGTTAGTTGTGTTCCTGTGGTTAGTTGTGTTCCTCTGGTTAGTTGTGTCCACGTCATTGTTCTTACTCTTCTCGTGGAGTGTGGTTCTTTCTCGGCTGTGCTTTCCACTGAAGGTTTGGATTAATTTGGCGAAGGTCCCTTTTCTGTCCATCAGCTCCGAGTAGGAACCCGACTCAGAGATACGACCGTCGTCCATCACCAGGACCAGGTCGGCTTTGGACAGGAAACTGAGGCCGTGAGTCACCAGAACCCGAGTCTTAAAAACAAGACGTATACATGTTTCAGGATCGATGTTTTTCTGAACAAACACTTTCTGAACAAAAAGAATGAACGACGAATAAGAAATATGATTCTTTTTGTTTTTTACAACTTTCTTTGAAGGACAATGGAGCAAAGAATGATGGGAAATATCGGTCTGAAAAAGTTTTGTGTTTTTAGTAATAAGACAAAGTTATAAACAGCTACATACAGATTAAAGAGAACCCACATGACCCTCCGCAGGTTGATGATTGGTTGGACAACAGGTCCACGTCTCACCTTGTCTTTAAGAATCCCTCTGGGTCCAATAACTCGATCAAAGATGTGTTGTCCCACGTGAGCATCAACGGCCGACAGCGGGTCGTCCAACAGGTAAACGTCTGACCTCCTGTAGACGGCTCGAGCCAGACTCACCCTCTGCTTCTGACCTCCAGACAGGTTCAAACCCTGCGGTCAGTGAACGCATCGTCAGTAAGCTACCGGACAAATGCATCATCAATACACTGTGCTCCTGAACGCATCATCAGCAGGTGGGGTTGGGTGGGGTTGAAGATGGTGACGGTACCTTCTCTCCGATCTCGGTGGCGTCTCCGGCAGGAAGCAGGTCGAGGTCCGGCAGCAGAGCGCAGGCGTCCAGCACACGATGATACCAGCTCTCCTTCCTCTCTCCACCAAACAAAATGTTTTCCTTCACTGACGCATTCTGGACCCAAGACTGCTGAGGAACATAACCCACAGAACCCTGGACACACACAGATACACAAACACACAGATACACACACACACACAGAGAGACACACAGTAACACGTTAATCACGAAGAAAGTAAGAATTAGAAAATAATAAAACACGTTCTTTTAAGTCACCTTGATGGAGACGAAGCCACGCCTCCTCTCCATCTCTCCCAACATGGCCGACAGAAGAGACGACTTCCCCGAGCCGACGTGACCGACCACAGCGACGAGAGAACCCGACTTCACCTTCACGTCGATCCTCTGCAGACACGGAGAATCCTCAGGGGACCAGGAGAAGCAGCCGCCCTCGATCACGACAGCGTCACCGTCTGAGAAGGAAAATGTGGAACCACTGACACATCAAAAACACAAATGAATAAACAAAAACATAAATATGATTTCAATGCAATCGTTGGAAAGAAGATTGTTTTCAATCCTTGCCTTAAATGTCAGACACCATCTTTAGAAATAAGTTATTTCAACATCACCACCAGGGGGCGATGTTTTGGCTTCACTCATGGCGTCACATTCGATAAAACGTAGTCGTACTCGACACAGGTGAGTTGTGTCGCACTGAGCTGTGATGAAGTCTTTCCACGTCGTCAGGTCGAAGTTCATCGGAGACACAGGAAGTCTGTCAGACGTCGCAGCGAGATGACGGCTCTGATTAAAACACAGGAAGTATTATTCATCTTTTAATCATTTAATAGAAGGTTTTTGTTTGATGTTTACGATTTATCATGGCTCAGCATTTTAATTATGACACGGATACAAAGATTCAAAGAGACAAAGACTCTCTGACCTGCATGGTTCGTGTTCATGGCGAAGGGAAGTGACTCAGAGGACTTTTACAGGATGTTGATGAGTGCGACAGAAACAAAGATCTTCTGAGCATCAAGAACGTTTCGCTCATCGAACAAAAAGGTAGACGCCAAACACAGAGAGAGCGATCTGGGGGGGGGGGGAGAATTAGACAGTGACCAACTCAGTGGATAAAAAGTTTCACTGGACACAGATGTGGGAGCAGATGTTCAGGCAGATGTGCGACGCACCAGGAAGGAGGAGGAGTTGAACGAAGCCAGAGAGACGGAGTAGAGGATCTGAGATTTCTTCAGGGCGTTGAGTTCCCCGTCTCTCAGGACGCCGACTCGACGCAGGAACGCTTCCTCCCACGAATAGAACTTGAGGATCTTGACGCCGCTCAGGATCTCACTCATCAGTTTGATCCGACCGTCCATGAACTTCATCTGAAGCTCCTGACGGACGAGGATCAGAGAATAAAACTACAAAACAATCACAAACATTTGATCTGAAGAGGAAAAGGTTTTCTCACCTGAAGTTTGCTTCTCATTTTAGCCAAAACTCCGTTAAGAGGAAAAATCAGGATGACGGCAGTGATCCCAGCGAGAGCCGGAGGACCGAGCAGCTGTCAATCAATCAATCAATCAATCAATCAATCAATCAGTCAATCAGTGAATCAATCAATCAATCAATCAATCAATCAATCAATGATAATGATGTGTTTACCTTTATATGTTTGTTGTCAAGATGTGTTTGTCTTCAAATTTATAATGTTTATGTTTTTATATTTATGATGTTTGTGTTATGTGTGTTTATGATGTTGTGTTTATGATGTTGTGTGTTTATGATGTTTGTGTTTACGTTTACCTGCCACAGGAAGTAGAAGCACAGTGCGATTTCGATGGTGCGATCCAGACCACTGTTGAAATAACGACAACGTCCATCAGCTTCTGAGCGTCGACGGAAACCAGATTAATAATTTCTCCCAAAGTGACTCGTCTCCGAGCAGCGCTGCTCATCACCAGACTCTGAAGAATTCAAAGAACAAAACTTTAGTAACAACTTTACTCATCGCATCTCATTTGTGTTTTCAAAATAACAGTTTTAATGCGAACAAATTAAAATTAAAAGTAAACAGAGAACGAGTAATTTATAAGAAACTAAGTAAGATAAATTCAATTGTAGTTTGGGGTTAGGGTCTATGTGTGTCTGTCTCCTACCTGTCTGTCTGTCTGTCTTCGCCTGTCTGTCCGTCTCTTACCTGTCTGTCTGTCTGTCTTCACCTGTCTGTCTGTCTCTTACCTGTCTGTCTGTCTGTCTGTATTCGCCTGTTCTGTCTTCGTCTCTTACCTGTCTGTCTGTCTGTCTTCACCTGTCTGTCTGTCTCTTACCTGTCTGTCTGTCTGTCTTCACCTGTCTGTCTGTCTCTTACCTGTCTGTCTGTCTGTCTGTCTTCGCCTGTCTGTCTGTCTCTTACCTGTCTGTCTGTCTGTCTTCGCCTGTCTGTCTGTCTCTTACCTGTCTGTCTGTCTGTCTTCACCTGTCTGTCTGTCTCTTACCTGTCTGTCTGTCTGTCTTCACCTGTCTGTCTGTCTCTTACCTGTCTGTCTGTCTGTCTCTTACCTGTCTGTCTGTCTCTATTCACCTGTCTGTCTGTCTCTTACCTGTCTGTCTGTCTGTCTTCACCTGTCTGTCCTGTCTCTTACCTGTCTGTCTGTCTGTCTTCACCTGTCTGTCTGTCTCTTACCTGTCTGTCTGTCTGTCTGTATTCGCCTGTCTGTCTGTCTCTTACCTGTCTGTCTGTCTGTCTTCACCTGTCTGTCTGTCTCTTACCTGTCTGTCTGTCTGTCTGTCTTCGCCTGTCTGTCTGTCTCTTACCTGTCTGTCTGTCTGTCTTCGCCTGTCTGTCTGTCTCTTACCTGTCTGTCTGTCTGTCTTCACCTGTCTGTCTGTCTCTTACCTGTCTGTCTGTCTGTCTTCACCTGTCTGTCTGTCTCTTACCTGTCTGTCTGTCTGTCTCTTACCTGTCTGTCTGTCTGTCTGTCTGTCTGTCTGTTACCTGTCTGTCTGTCTGTCTTCGCCTGTCTGTCTGTCTCTTACCTGTCTGTCTGTCTGTCTGTATTCGCCTGTCTGTCTGTCTCTTACCTGTCTGTCTGTCTGTCTGTCTTCACCTGTCTGTCTGTCTGTCTGTCTTCACCTGTCTGTCTGTCTCTTACCTGTCTGTCTGTCTGTCTGTCTTCCGCCTGTCTGTCTGTCTCTTACCTGTCGCTGTCTGTCTGTCTTCGCCTGTCTGTCTGTCTCTTACCTGTCTGGTCTGTCTGTCTTCACCTGTCTGTCTGTCTCTTACCTGTCTGTCTGTCTGTCTTCACCTGTCTGTCTGTCTCTTACCTGTCTGTCTGTCTGTCTCTTACCTGTCTGTCTGTCTTCGCCTGTCTGTCTGTCTCTTACCTGTCTGTCTGTCTGTCTTCACCTGTCTGTCTGTCTCTTACCTGTCTGTCTGTCTGTCTTCACCTAGTACTGTCTGTATCTTACCTGTACTGTCTGTCTGTCTGTATTCGCCTGTCTGTCTGTCTCTTACCTGTCTGTCTGTCTGTCTTCACCTGTCCTGTCTGTCTCTTACCTGTCTGTCTGTCTGTCTGTCTTCGCCTGTCTGTCTGTCTCTTACCTGTCTGTCTGTCTGTCTTCGCCTGTCTGTCTGTCTCTTAACCTGTCTGTCTGTCTGTCTTCACCTGTCTGTCTGTCTCTTACCTGTCTGTCTGTCTGTCTTCACCTGTCTGTCTGTCTCTTACCTGTCTGTCTGTCTGTCTCTTACCTGTCTGTCTGTCTGTCTGTCTGTCTGTCTGTACCTGTCTGTCTGTCTGTCTTCGCCTGTCTGTTGGTCTCTTACCTGTCTGTCTGTCGGTCTGTTACCTGTCTGTCTGTCTGTCTTCACCTGTCTTACCTTCCTGTAGACGAGTGCGATCACGCTCGTTTTCAGTCTCATTCCGACGGTGAAGCAGTGAATCATGTACTGATGATGGAGGACGGACTGAAGACACGACAACAGGAAGAGCAGCGACGCAAACAGGAAACCTTTCCACGTCTCCGCGTCTCTGTCCCGCATGAAGATCAGCAGGCAACTATAAACAACAATAAACAATATAAAAAAGTCAACAACACCAACTATAAACAACACCATCCTCATCCTCATCACGTGTTATCATCAGATTAAAACTAACGTGTTGTTTACAGTTGATCGTAACTCGTCATTATTTCTCTTTGATCACGTTGTTCGATGTGACTGCAGCTAAACTGACCAGCAGGTGTTGCTGTTTCTCACCATGTCAACACCACATTAGACTGAAGGCGTCCTGACTCACCTGAATGACGTCACCTCTCGGACTCACCTGAGCACCTGTGGCACGGCGAACATGAAGGCGTCATGGAGGAGGAGACATAGTGTACCACACAGGAAGTAAGGCCCAAAGCTCCGCCCCAGAGCACGTATGAGGAAGAGGCTGTAGCTCCGCCCCTTCCTCTTCTCCTTCAACAGGTGAGTTTTTTCTGTTGGTCCAGTAAAACCAACCAACCGGGACCAGAATGGACCAGAAGCTCCAGGTTCTTCTCTGCAGAACAAATCAAAATGTGACGGCGATAAAGGACAGTAGAGGACAGTAAAAAGCAGCTCAACAGCTGCAGTGGCGCCACCTTCAGGCCGCTGACAACATATCTAATATTCTTCCATTTCCTGTTCCAACATCTATTTCAAAGTAAAAGTTTTCCAGAAGCCATCCAGGCTTCAATTTGGAAACGTCACAAAGAAGCTTCAAGTTTTATCACCAAGGAATCAGCCTCAGGTCTGTGACATCACTGTGACATCACTGTGACATCACTAAAATGATTAAAATGTACTTTAAATACTCAGCGTGAAAGTTCGTACTGCAGCTGTTTCCTGTTCTGAGTCCAGAACTTCTCCAAGTCTGTCATGATCCTTATTGATGAGTCCTGTTCTCGCAGTGGCCACAGATCTGCAGCCTGCAGGGGGCGCTGGTAACCCTGGACCAGCAAACTGACAGAAAGACAAAACATGACAACACTGTTATTGAAGAATTATTAGTAGATAATATTTTAAAATTCTTACTTTGATTTTCAGCTTGAAGTCATGAAAATAAAATAAAAGTGACGAGTGTTGTGGGTTAGTTTGGGGTTTAAGACGTAGAAGAGTTCTGAGGGGGAAGTTAGTTGAATTGGGTTGAGTTGAGGGTTAAGTTAAGGGTTAAGGGTTAAGGGGTTTTAGAGGTTAAGGTTGAGTGATGATGTTCGTACCTGCTGATCCAGAAGAAGAAAAACTTTGAAAGAAACGATGGCGTCATCCTCTGGACATTGGTTCTAACGAGAGAAGGTTTACAGTCAGATTTAACCAACTATCTATTAACTATCTATTAACTATCTATTAACTATCTATTAACTATCGATTTAACTAACCACATAGTTTAACATATTTAACACGACACATTGACTTAGACATGCGTGTGTGTGTCACCTGGACGTGTGTGTGTGCGTCCGGACGTGTCCGTCGATCTGAGAAGCAGCAGAGAACCAGTTCGATGAGTTGGATGGAAAAAACAGATGAAGAACG
>NC_047162.1:19825381-19890381 GCF_009819705.1 Hippoglossus hippoglossus
TATTACCGATTCTTTCTCCCGCGCCGCTCGTTGTTACTCATCATCGTCTCTGATTCACTGCCGCTGCTTGTGTTGCCACGGGAACGAGACCTGAAAAATTAGAGATGTTTTAACGACTTGGTTTTCTGAAACAAACGCTACAAAATTAAAACATTTATTAGCACACAATTAGCCACGCCCATCACCTCCTCCTCCTCTGCTGTCCTGATTGGCTGGATCACCATCCAGACTTTCGGCTCCGCCTTAATCACAGAGGAAAGATGCCAATCATTTTCTTTCTCTCTTTTCTTTTTCTTTCCTTCAGTCTTTCTTTCTCACCACTGACGTCTCCCTCCATCTGGATCTTCTTTGGTGTTTGCGGGAAACTTTGGGTTGAACAGGCCCATGGAGCCAGATTACATTCCCACAGTAATCAGATTACATCCATAGAATAATAAAATAACGTCACCACATTAAGCATCTTATTTTTTATGGGATGTTTATAGTAACAATAATATATTGAGTCTTTGTTTTCAGTCTAAGGATATATTTTTTTAATTTAAATTACAATTACAATTAAATTACAAGTTATTAATAATAATAATAATAATAATATCATAACCAATGAGTTGCAACTTGCACATTTAATTTTATCGTTTGATGTTTTACCCTCACAAGGCCGCTGTTTTCCCATGGTGCAAAGGGTTTACCAACCTCCTCCTTGGCTCCGCCCTCTGACCTGGACTCAGTCTGACTGCGGCTGCAGGGGAGGAGTTTAAAAACACGGACGTCAAGTGAAAAGCAGTTCATCTCCAATGAGCCAATCACAACACGATCACATGATCACATGACATCGTGCTCTTTCACCTGTGAACAGCAGGTGGTGCTGTCTGTGTCATCACTGGCTCCCTGCTCACACTCCCTGGTGTGTGATTGGCTGGAAGAGAGGAAAGGGGGCGGGCAAAATGGTAAAAAGCCCTTTTATTAAAAGAAACAATGACCAACTAGAGACGCCATAAAAAGATTACACTGCACTGGAAAAACACGAATCAAACCAGTGTACGAACAGCAGAGCCTCAAACACAGATCTTTAGTTGTTTGGTCGCGGACACTTTGGTTTGTCGGCACGCCGACGTTCAGCCGAGGAAAAGCCAGAGTGGGCGAACGAGCAATGCTACACAGAAAAAAGAGAGAGCGAACAGAAGGTTTTGAATAAAGTTTTGATTGATGTTAATGTAAATAAGAACAACAATAAAGAGATGTATCAGATATATTTCTAAAGATTACAAAAGAAAAACGAAGTAAAAATTTAGTATATAAGAAAGAATGATTATTTTCACTTTATTAAAAAAAGTCATTAAAATAAATCAGTTGTGTGTTTTTACCTGTTGTGTCTCAGTCTGTGTGTCGAGTGATTTGACTCTGACATCCTGAGGAAAGACAATTAATATGTTACTGTCCGTGAGTGAGTGAGTGTGTGTGTCTGTGTGCGTCTGTGTGTGTGTGGTTTCATGTTGTCACCTGAAGAAAACGTGATGCTCAACACAACATCTCCACAGACGTTTACAATCGGATTCATCTGATGTATGAAAGAAAAACGACTTCTCTGAACCCTGTAACACACACACACACACACACACACACACACACACACACACACACACACACACACCATGTTTCTTTGTTGAGTTTTGTTAAATTGTCTCCATGTGTATGAACAATAAAGTTGATCGAAGTTTATATAAGTTTATTAATAAAGCTTTTTAAACTCTTAGCATCAGTATGATCATGACATCATCAGGCAGCTACAAAGTAGTATGACTAGCATTAGCATTAGCATTAGCATTAGATAACCAATAAGAACTCACGTTTTTTCCAACGACTCTGAGCTGAAACGTTTTGTTTTTAAAATGAAGTTTGTTGATTCGCTGCCTGAGGAAAAGAGTCACATGACAGGTCACATGATCACAGCACAAAAAACACCCTGATATTGATTCATTCACGTTATTAACAATAACAATAACAGTGAATTAAATCCGACGTATCGTAGTGTTGATCAAAGATGTTCGTGAGGTCTCACTCCTACCAGAAATATTTTCCCACCAGCACTTTATTCTTATAGATGACCACGCCCCCTGGAGTTGGACCCAGGAAGTACTCCGACTGGTTCTCGTCCTGGAAAAGCAAGTTGAAGTTGAGTTAAACTAAATCAAAGAACTTTATTGACATTTTATCTGAAACAATGCAACTCTTGATATTTATTATTCATTCATCGTCATAGCAACAGTGTTTATTGAATAATGTAGATTATTGATAACTGTGTTATTGATTTGCCGGCTGTCAAATTCTGACCTGATGTTTCACGACATGATGTCGACAAATGTGTATCTATGGATAAATTGATTGATAAACATTCATCGATTAACATAAATTGATGAACATGTATTTAAAGAGGGTTGTTTGTTCTGTATTGATTATTAATAAGTTGTTTATTACTCGTAACTGATCAGTGAATTCTGCTGAGAGATGATCATTTAACGATCTGTTATTAATCTGTGATAATTGATGATTTATTATGGATGATTAATTACTGATAAGTGATGATTGATCTTACGTAGGCATTGAACAGAGAGACTCCGTACATGGCCAGAGAGCTGCAGAGAGACAGGAACAGATTCTGAGCCTGAGGACGAGAGACACCGCTGCACAATGAGACAGAGAGAGAGAGAGAGAGAGACATGTTCGTCTTCTTCAAGTTTGTAACGCTGTTTATTTTGAAAGGTTATTTCTGTATTTCCTGTCTACCTGAGTGACTTGTAGATTATTTGCACTTCCTGGTTTTCACCTAAATCCAACTCCTCTGCCCCACCGACGTCACCTCGATCAGCTGACGTGAAAATAAAATTCTAAAATAAATAGTTGAACTATAATTTACCTAAACTCATTGTTGTTAAAGTATGAAATAAAAATATTTGAAATTGTACAAATATAGACTTTGCTCAGATCAGTGATTAATTGATTGGTGCTGAAAGATTGATTCATATTTAAAGTGGAACTGACCCTGCAGCATCAGAGCAGAGAGGCGAGGTTTGAGGTGGGCGGGGCATAGCAGACGACCTCGACAGACGTCCTGACGAAGCTGAAGGTAAAACTGACGCCTGACAGAGAAAAACACTTTGAAAAGAATTTATCGACAAGAAAAAACAGACAAAATAATAATAATAACTAGGGCTACGTTGTAGCACTAACGGGCCCGAGCTCATGCATTTTGAAGCCTGTTGCAGTTAGTGGAGAGAGCGATCAATGACCAAGCGCATGTTCATCAAAGTATAAAACATGTCACTTCCTGTCGCCAGTAGGTGGCGCTGTGACGATGAGTCAATATAGATTCAATTTTCACCACTTTTGAGCATGTTGAAGGCTCAAAAAGCCAAATCATTTGGGTTAGAATAATAATAAGAAGAAGAAGAGCCAACACTAACTTCAATCTAAATTAAATATGTTGTAAGAATTTAGATATTATTGTTATAAATCATTGTTATTATAGTAATTGTTAGAGACAGACTGTTTCTACAGTTTCCGCATTTGTCCACCAGATGGTAGTGTTGTACTGTTGTTGTACTGATTAGGCTGCGGAGGGGGGGGGGGGGGCGGGAGAAACGGCTCCGAACCACGGCCACTAATCACGCACTACATTCCACGCCATCACGTGCAGCGCTGTCAGCATCACTACGCACAGACTGATCTGTTCAGGGAAAAAACTAAAAATCTCCATGTTGTTGAGATGACGTCATTTAAAGTTGATATGATCGAACGTGTAACGTCAAAAATAGGCGACTTCCTGTAGCGTTGTTCCATAACGCTCCGACATAACGCCTTTTTTGTGCCACTTTGTATATATGAATATATATACAAAAAAAGCCGAACCGTTGTTGTACTGTTCCTAGAAAAAAAAAAAAAATGAAAAAAAACATATATATAAAAAAAAACCCACTAAAGCCTAAATGGTGGGCTTCCTGTTTGGTCTAGCATGTGTTATGCCTCCATTATCAATGTGTTGATAATGCGGAAACTGACAAATGCGGAAACTGTAGAAACAAGACGGAGATAAAAACTAACTCAAAGATCGATTGTTCGTCACACGGTGTGACCGTGGCGTGGCGTCACAGTTTGATTACACGCCATCAAAACACGAGGTTCTATATCTCGGACATACATGGTCCAATCGAGTCCAAACGAGACATGTAAGACAAGAGTCCCGGCCTGATGACACTCATCTCAATATGAAGTTGATCAGATAAAAGACCTGGGACAAGTTCGTCAAAGTAAAAATGTGGAATATGGCCAAAATAGCCACTAAATGCAAAATGGCGGGCTTCCTGTTGCGTTTTTCATAATGCCCCTTGAGACCTTTTTGTTTGTCTGGTCACGATACACCTGGGCTACGATTTTTGTGAAGATCGGTCAAAGGGAAACCTAGGGGCTGCGTTCCAGGGGGCGCTGTTGAGCCATTTTGCCACGCCCATTTCAAATTACTCCAGAATACGTAAATTATCACCACTTTCTAATTTTCTGCAAAGTTTGGTAAGAAGTTGAGCATGTTGAAGCCTCAAAAAGCCAAATCATTTGGGTTAGAATAATAATAATAATAAGAAGAGCCAACATTAACTTCAATCTAAATTAAATCCTTAAATCCTATCCTTACAATTTCAAGAGGGCCTCCCACCGTCGGTGCTCGGGCCCTAATGATAATTATAATATATTTTTTTAGCACCTTTCATACAAGAAATGCAGCTAAACTAAACATGACAGCTACAACAATAGCCATCATGTTTAGTAAGAAAGAGTCAAACGCAGGTGTTGCTCAATATTTTCAATCTCACCTCGTCGTTTCCTCTTTGAGCTTCAACGGATTTTCAGCGTAAAACTTGACACCAAAATAAAAAATGTACGGTGGCCCCACTGAAACAAAGCAATCAGAAAAAAATATATATATATCTTTATTTTATCAAATTATGAAGTTGTTTTATAACACTGCACCTAAAGTTATTAAAGTATTAATGATTCAAACTTATTTTTTATATAATATAAAAACTGACTGAGGCCTCGATGCCGTGAGAGAGTTTTCAAAGGATCCAACCAGCGCTGAAAAAAACATGTTGACATTACACTGAATAAAGTCAAAAAAGGAATAAGGACAATAACACTGATGCTAATGCTAATGCTAATATTCAGACTTCATGTTTTCTCACCGTCTGTTGTTTGTTGTCACAGAATCTCAAACCGAAGAATTTGACTTCCACGACGTTCAGGTGAGAAAACACACGCTGCAAGATGGTCGCCGCCTTCGAAGATTTCTGATTTAAAAGAAACGTTTTACATCAGGGTTTAAACGACGAGAGAGATGAGCAATATTTAAAAGTATAATATATTACAGTTTAAGTTCTCACTCACCTTTATGCCTTGTTCTGTCATCAGCGTGATCTTCGAATCATCCAATAGGAGGACTTCTCCATAAAATTCCTGGTTACCACGGAAACAGGCCATCTTTACCAACGACCACAGCGTTAGCAGAAACGAACCAATCAGGAGCGGAGTTATAATTTAAACAGTTTTAACATCATTTACTTTTAAAGTGAAAAACTGTAAAAACTGTGAATTAACTTGAGTCAAATGTCACTGACTCTCTCTCTCTTTTTCTCTCCTTCTTTCTCTAATCATTTCCCTCCTTTTGTTTTTCTCTTCTTCTTTTCCTTCGTCTTCCTGTTTCTCTCTTCTTGCTCTGTTGTCGTGTTGCCATGGTGACAAGCCCTGCCTCTCTATACGTTGTTTAATTGTTTTGTTGCCATGGAGACGAAGCCCCCTCCTCTCTCTTTTAATTATTTCTCTTGTTTTGTTTCATAATAATCAGCTGTTTCATATAAATGTGTAAACTGATAAATATTTTAAGAGAAAATATATTAACTGTTGAATAAATAAACTGAAAAATGTATAAAGTTTATATATATAAACTTAGAATAAATATACTAAAAACTAAATCAAGTTTAAATACGATAACCGAAAAATATTAAATTTTAAATATAAAAACTGAAAAATATATATAATATATAATTATAAATAAAGTAATACACATATGTACTAAACTGAAAATATATCAAATGACAAATATATAAACAGAAAAATAACAGAAAAACATTTTGAAAATATTTAATGTTTATTTTTCACAGCCTATCAAAATGTTGATGTTGACATGTTTCGAAACATAATTAATCAATAATCAATAAGTAGAAACATGTGAAATTATTATCCAGGGATTTTACCTTCACAAATAAAAGTCAGTTGAACAAACAGGATGTTCTGTCTTCACCTTCAAAATTAAACCAAGTAGCGATGCAGACATTTTCAAGTCTTTCAGAATAAAAGCCTTTACCACAAATCAAACATAGAACAACGTTCTGAACTTTCACAATAAATTAAATATGATAACAGTCTTCAAAGTAAAAGCTTTCCCGTTTCTGTTTATAAGTAAAAGTCTCCCATTTACAGGAAATAAAATGATCTCTTAAATTACAATTTCAATCAAAATAAAAGCCCTATTCAACATAAGTATATCTTCACACACAAAAAAACTTAGTTTTCAAAATTAAAGCATCATTATAGCGTTATTAAAATGTATATAAATTGTATAATTTTATATTTATATTAATGCTTTATAATAACAATTCACAGATAAATGATATCATATAATTATATTTGTTTATTCATAAATAGAAATTAAATTATCGACAATATGAAAAATAACAAAACAGACTAAAAACTATTAACCAAAGTTTTTTACTGAGACAGGTCACTCAGGCTCCGATTGGTGGAGAGGAAGTTTCCCATGAAGCTCGGGACCTGCAGACCTGTTGCTACGGTGATACCGCCGCACCAAACCTGCAACGCAGTTTAAATTCTATTAATATTACTCAGGGTGAAGGCAGAGACAGTGAAGTACGACTGCAGTAATTATACTTCAGTAATAATACTACTTTACTACTGTAGTATTATTCGTGTTACTCACAGTGAAGGCAGGGACGAGGGGTTGACTGAACTTTGTTTTGAAGGAATGAAGAAGACGAAGTCGATCAACGTCAATAAACGATAAATCTCCTGAAACAAAGATCGAACAGCTCAAGTTACCAAAAGAGGCGTGACACTCAAATTCAGTCATTCAAATTCATTTCAGATAAAACATTGGTAATGAGACGTGTGCACTGTAAAAACATTAAACTGAATAGAGGAATACAATAAATTCATTACAAGGAAATTAGATTAAGACGAAAAACTAATGAAATTAAATCTATAACAATAAATTCAATATTTTCTTTGTACCGTTGTCGTAGTTGCAGTAGATTCCAATTCGTTGAGGCAGCGGCCAATCCAGCGCCTTTGCTCGGTTGTTGTGTTTGGCAGCAAGCAAGGTTTGCAGCCATTGGCTGGCGTGAAGACACCAGGAACCAGTACTCTTACCTAATTGGTCAAAACGGCCAAGGCTGGCCTGATATGCCACACCCACACTGAACGACTTCCAGTCCGCCAGGGGGCGGAGCTCCCAGTAGTGGCAGCCTTCAGTCATCTCCTGGTCACCTTGGAAACAGATTAACAAATAAAGTTTTAAAAGTTTTAAAGGTAGAAATATTTGAAGAAAATTACAGTGCAAAGATATTTAGAAATCTAAAACAATGTGTTTTCTGTTCTATTCAAAATAAAACTCATCTGAAAGATGGAAATAATTGCCAATACCATTATCTAAACAGGAAGTAAATTAAATGTTTTACTCTGTGTATTAGGTTAACCTAATATGTTCATCTCTAATTAAAATCATTAAACTATAATAATTCTATCTTATCAATATTTTATATTTCTTCTATAATATTGTATCAGAGCATCGTACCCAGAACCGTGTACGACTCTCCAGCAAATCTGTCACGTCCAGCTCGACTTCCTGCCGTCTTACTGGGTGATGGCGTGGCGCTTCTGATGCTAATAAAGTAAAATGAAATAAAATGTAAAAAATAAATTGACATTGAGTTAAGAAAGGTTTTACGTTCCAGAGTAGAAATGAAAAAACAGTGCGGTGAAAAAGCCAATGAGGTCGTGTCCAAGCGATGATGCAGAAGAGAGAAAAACACAGAAAAATACAATAAAACACAAACACTGTAAATATTTTACTAATGAGAAAACATGAACTAAAATAGTTTTACCTAAATAAAAAAGCATTGTACTAAACTAAATGGAATGTTTAATGAAAACACCATAATAATGTTTATTAATGTTAATCAATGTAAAATTATGAATTCAAACATGTAGAAGAATTAACAAAATATACAAAAATATAAATAAAATGCGAAAAAAGCCTAAAAACTACAAACATTTGATCAAAGACTCAAATAAATGTGATGTCAGCAGTAATGTCAGCAGTGATGTGATTGGCTGCATGAAAGAAGAAATGGTGGATGAAGAAGGTGATTGGTGAAACAGGGGTTGCTAAGCAACCAGTCAACCGACAACAGTTTCTACCTGAGCGTTTCGGAGAAGACGAAGTACGGAGACTGAAGAAGGACAAAAATATTAATCACACAAATAAACAGCAACAAAAAAATTATTTGTTCTTGGTTTTTTTTCTTTTGATCCGAAATTTAGGTCGTTTTGGTCTTTGTGATAAAATGTGTTAACTTCAGTTTGTCTCCTTGTTGATGTAACAATCAGTTTGTTTCTGTGTCGAACCTGCAGTAAACATCCACCCTGATGACATCATCAGTGATCGTCCTCACCTGCTTTTACTCTCTTTGACCCTGAGTCGGGGGTCGTGAACTTTGACCCCTTGAGGCTCCCAGGTCACCGTGTCACCGTGAACCTTCAGCTCAGCGTGAGCCGTCGACGCGTCAAAGCCAAAATTAAACGCTGAAATAAATTAACATTTTTATATGAATGTTTTCACTCATCTTTTATTCATCCATCGATCCATTCACTCACCTCTGGTTTCCAAGGTGACAGAGTCAGAAAACTCTCCAGCAGCCATTTTGTTTTTTGCTCGAACTCGAATGACAACGAAGCGAGAATCGAACTTCAGACCTGATTAAAAAAATAAATGTAATAATCAATTAATGTAAAATAAAGTGCATTCTAATATTTGCTAACTAGCAGATAACTGATGCCGTCATTAGCTCACCTGAGATGGTGACCTGAGGCTCTGTGATGTCACAGATTTTTTCCCAGAATCCTTCTCCTGCCGCTTTCAGCGGGATGTCCTGGTTCGTTTTTTGATATTCCAGGTCGAAGCATTTGATTGGTCCGCTGACAATTTCACCGTCACCATCACCTGCTGGTTGCCAGGCGACAGTGATGTTATTGTCACCGATGATGCAGCTGGACAAGTCGATCTCTGGAGGTCTGGGTACTTTGAAAAATACAAAAAGTTAAATGATCATTAAAATGTTCCATGTTTATGGTTTAAACTTCCTGAAGACTGAAAACAGCTGTGAATTATGGGTCATCCAGTTTCCATGACAACTGAGTAAGCTCCACCTACAGATGAACACAATGTCAAATGTCAACGATGAAACTAAAAACATATCTATAAAAAAAACTACAAAAACAAAGGTGAAGAAAATTAAAAAGAAAAAGAAACTACCACGAGGTGGCGCTAGTTTGATCAAACAATGGATTTATTTAATAAAATATGAACAGCGTATGAATTTAAAAAAAGAAGATGGAACATTGTAACTCAAGTGAATCTGAATGAAACAATCACATGTGATGAACCATGTGACCTGTGAATCACTCACCTGGCAGGAAGTGAAGTCGTTGAAGCCCCTCCCTCTCGGCACTGAAGTCCACGGTGAATTTGGCCATGTTCCCAGACACCGCTGGACGAGTTGTCAGCCGAAATGCCGGAGCCATCGTTACCCTGGCGACAGGAGGGTGCAGGGTCCCAGGGGATTGGTTTTAGGGTTTGGGGGCGGGATTATGAGGTTAAGTGGGGTTTTATGCAAATTATCCGAGAGCTGCGATTCATTGTTATATTAATTTTGATTTGTTAGTAAAAAAAAAAATGTTAAGAAGAAGACACAAATTAATTAGACATGTTACAGACAAAAACAACTGATATATAATTGTATTAATCATATTTATATGTAGATATAAATATACACATATATGTACATATGTGTATATTTATATATTTATACACAGAAAACTTGTTCAGTTCCTTGTGTGAAACAAATGGAGTCCCTGAAGTGTCACAGCAAAAACCTTTGAGGATCACTTGTCCTCATCTGGTGATACCTTTGTGCTCTCTTACAATAGTTTCCTGTTCCCATCATGCAACTCGATCGCTTCATCAGAGAAGTGCAGTAATAATCATGTGTCAGTGACGGTAACTTCATCAGGTTCAAACAGAACAGCTTCTCTTCTACAGAATAAAACCCTCATGAAACTTCTCGCTGTGACTCTTCAGGATCACGACGTCGTCTTGGATTCATATTCATGTAAAAATAAATGGAAATCTCTTCATGATAAAATATATTTGAAGAGTGAACAAACCTTTCTTTGATTTGTTTTGCGGCCTGGAAATAAAACACAATAGAAAACGTTAAATATTTACGATGTAATATTTGTTTGTTTTTTGTATAATATAGATTTTTTTTCAACTGATTGCAAATCTTTCTGAATTCTTTTTTTTTTATTTCTCACCTTTAGAAATTCTTCTTCGGTGGCGATGGTCAATGTTTCATTTGCGAAGTCGAGCAGCTCTTCACATGACAGAAGTGCGAACTTTCCCTCCGACCGTTGCTTCTGAAAAAACAAACAGAAAAAAAGAAAAATATTACACAATTAAAAGAATTTACAAAAGAAGTTTCTAAAATATGTTTAAAAATTATTCTCAACCTCAAGCTCCGCCTCCTTCCTGCACGTCTCCTCTTTGATAGCATCACGGAGCTCCTCCCCCTTCTCGTTGAGGGCGGAGTGAAGTTGCTCAAGCTCCGCCTCTAGGTCTGACGTCACTGTGCATGACTCCTCCTGTTTGTAAAAAGTTTACTTTAATGGTTTTTAAAATGTTCATTTGTTCCCAACTCTCTGAGCCAATCAGTGTCTGACCTGCAGTCCCGTCAGTGTGTTGTCAACTGTTTCCAGGAAGTTATGGAGCTCTTTATTCTTATTGGCTAACGTGCTGATGATCCTGCGCAGAGCTTCCTGTTCATCAAACACACAAAAACACAACACACCTGTTAAAAACAGGACGACACAGGAAATCTGAATGAATCCGATGTTACCATAGAAACCCAGTAACAGTGTTGATGACATCTGTCCAGTCATAAATACAATTGTCCAACAGGTGACATCATGTGACACACACATAGACCAATCATCGCTGTCCTCAACTTCCTGTTTATGACATCATCGATGAACAACCAATCATCTCGTCCAGACAGATTTACCTGAAAACGTCCAATGGGAAGCCGGATCGATCATCACGTGACAGCACCGGACTCATCAATAATCAATCGATTATCTGCTTCAGTTCATTTATTGATCAACACTTTATTTAGACAACATCGTTTGACGTGTGCGTGTGCGTGTGCGTGTGTGTGTGTGTGTGTGTGTGGTGGTGGAGGGGGGGGGGGTGGAGTAGAGAGAGCGGTCGAGTTACATAGACAGTGAATGAGGTGGAGTTATCACCTGATCAGACATAATCCAGGATCTGCTGATCAATATATTCACTTTGATACCGACTCGACCAGAGAGAGAAGGAGAGCAGCCATTCAGAGAGAGAGAGAGAGAGAGAGAGAGAGAGAGCTGACAGCTACCCCCCCCTCTCTCTCTCTCCCTCTCTCCATGTGTTTCTATGGGACTCGACCTCAGCACTGACGAGTCATTATCGATCATTGATCGATCAGGTTCTTACCTTCTGAATTTCCATTCCCGAGACAGAGGGCACCGACAGGAAGTGAAGTCACAGCATCACAATCCCACTTCCTGTCTGTGCTGTCAACGTAAAACAAAACTGACAGAAGGGAGCTGGATACTCTAATACTCTAATTTTTTACATTGAAAATAAAAAGGATGTTGTTAAATGAATTAAATGTTGATGTTCGTTCACTGTTTTTAAATTTAACTGAAAATAATATCCTCAGTTTTACATACAGGAAGCGCTTTCAAAATAAAAGCTCAAAAGAAGTTCTGCAACCAATAGAGATGGAGGTTTTGTTTAACAGGAAATACCGTTTCAGAATAAGTTGTGTAAAAAATGTAGCACTTCTTTATTTTTGTTCTTTTCGTTTTACTGTTACTGATGAAGTCTCTATTACTTTACAAATTGCTGATTAAATGTAAGTCACCTCAACTGTTAGATAATATTTTAGAAAAAAAATGTAATGTGAAAGTGGAGGAAAAACCTCTTAAAGTTAATTATCAATGATTAACTTTAATATTCAATTAACTGCATCAGCATTTCAAGAGACTTTTCAAGTCTCATCTTATATAAATGAGATCTGAAGATTTACAAATTAAGGTATTTGAACGAAACGGACAAAAGTAGAAACTTTGAATAAACAAGTTGGAAGTGTCATAATCCGACAGAGGCACTTCTGTCTGATGAGGGAGGAGCTACAGCAACGATAAACCCCGAGGAGCGAAACATTGGTTTGTTACTCGATGTTTTTCCTGTCACCGTGACGAACAGATGATTTATCCAATCAGCTGAGGACTTGAAACCCGAGTCTCTTAAGAGCCTTCGTACATTCAAAAAAACTTTATATATATATTCAAAGAAACAAACAACATCAAAGAAACTTTTGATCCTAAAATGTTGAATTTTATTTTTCATCACTTTCACCAAAAAGTTTTTTTTTCTCCAGAAATAAAAACAGTGAAAATTAATGAGAACATGAAAAACTTTTTGGCAAAAATCATTAGTTTTACATTTTATGTGCTTCAACGTTCAAAGTTTTACAGCAATAACTTATGTTTTACAGTGTTATTTGTTTCCAAGGCAACACAGAGCAGGAAGTTTTCAGCCAACAAGATTTCTCAGGAACTTTTCGTCAAACTCACAAACTTTAAACATTTTTACAATTTAGTCGTGAGAAGAAAAAACATTGAGTCTGATCATTCAGAAAAGTTTTCAATGAACAAAAATAAAAAAGTCGTGACGTTCAGGTCTGTCGGAGAAAAAACAATTGACAGTTTTGAGTGAATTAAAAATAATTTATGAACAAAACATCTGTCACCATGGTTACCATCATCGTTAAGAGTGGGGGCAGGGCCATGCAGGGACACAGGCAGAGAGGGCGGGGCTAAGCGCTACACATAATTTCAGTGGTATAAAAACTTGACAGCGGAGGGGGAGGGGCTAGCACTTAAATACAGACTCATTTCCTGTACACTTTTCTCTCCATATTTACACTTGTTATCAACTGAGACGCCCATTTTGTGTCCAAATTTTTCACACTGACGTCACGATGTAAGAGCCGCGCTCACCCCCACTGCTGCCACCACTGCTGCTGCCCCCCTCTCCACCCTTTGGCTCCCGTTTTTTGGTGACGGGGGTGGGGATGAGTGAAGGCCGTGTAGGGGTCGTTGATGACGATGTTGTGCTGGTTGCCGTTGTGGTGGTGGTGGTGGTGACCTCAGTGCTGGTCTTCCTTGGGCTTGGGGTGTAATTGAAAGGGCTGACTCGAGCAGCCACGGCGCCGCTACGTGGCTGACCCCTCTGCTGCTGCGGTTGTTGGCGTTCAGGTGGCAGCGGTTTGTCGTCCAGACTTTCACAGCTGCGACGCAGGTTTAGGTTTGAGGAGGAGGAAGAGGATGAGGAGGGGATCTTACAGGGGACAGGGCTGTCAATGATGGGCGGGGCGTTGGGGGTAGTGGGCGAGCGGGTTGAACAGGAGGAGGAGGAGCGTGGGTTGTTGACGGGACAGTCCTCCAGACGAACCCACACATCCTCAGGTTTCTCTATAAAGCTGCGACTGGCCGAGTCTGCGTTACTCTTTGCTTTCCTCCATGTCCCCTTCGACCTCGCAACACCCTCTTCCTCGCTCCGCCCCTTGTCGCTGGACTCTGATGACGCTGACAGCACGGATGATGAGCTCCCTGTCCGTTTCCATGTCCCCACGCGTGGAAGCGATGTAGAGTGTTTACCGCCGTTCCCTCCTCCTGCACTGCCACCGTTTTCACGCTTCCAGGTGCCAGTGCGGCTGAAGCGTGACGACGTCACTTCCTGTGGGCGTGAGGGACTCTCAGAGTGAGAGCGGTTAATGTCATGTCTCCTGGTTGTTGGTGGTAGTGGTGCATCAGGACTGGACGGTGACTCTGTCGCCGCTGCTGCTGCAGCCGCAGATTCTTCAAGCTTCCTCTTCAGTGTCGGACTCGGAGCTTCTTTGATAAAGGTCGATTGCCGGACAAGCGTCGGCTTCTCAGGATCCCCCTTCTGCTTCTTTGTCGTGGAGCCGCTGACCCTTGACGCAGACTCGCTTCTCGGGATGCCACCGCCGCCATTTCTTGCTGTCATGCTCTGTTTGGCCGGTCTGGAGGCTGATGATGATGATGCACTTCCTGGAGATGCTGTGCGTGGCAGCTGTGACAGTTTTCCTCCTTTCTGATTGGCTACTGCTGTCGAGCGAGATGGCGTGGAGTCCCGAGATGAGGTGCCTCCTCTGTCATCGCCGCTGCCCGGAGCTTTGGCTATGGCTATGGCTGCAGCTCTGGGTTTGCTCCGCCCCCTGGCTGCTGGCTCCCCCCTTGGCTTTCCTGTGATAAGACTCCTGTACACCTTCTTTCCACCTCTCAGAGCCTTTGCCTCCTCCTCCTCTTCTTCCTCTTCCTTTTTCTTCTTTATCGTCTCCAGAGTGCTGCGCTCTCCCGGCTTCAGGACCTTCGCTCCTCGCTTCACATCCTCCTTCTCCTCCACCTCCTCATCTGCATTGTTATTGGCTGTCAGGAGGCGGAACGGTGAGCCCACAGACTTGAGGGAGAGGACAGAGTCTGAGTCTGATGATGGTTGGCGGGATATTGGTGAGGCAGCAGCGGCGGCATTTAGGCTACTGACAATAGAGTTTGCGCCTTCTTGGATTGCCTTCCAATCAAACGACTCTGAGTCAGGCGAGGCAGGGCTTCTCGGAGCCTCAGAAGGTTCCTCCTCTGCCAGAATGCTGTCGTTGTCTCTGGGAACAGGGTGTGGCGTGTTGACAGCAGTGGCGGCAGCTTTCTTCTTCTTCTTGGGCATGGCGGAGCTGATGCACTCCTGCAGCAGGTCATCCTCAGAGTCGATGCTGAGCGAGCTGAGCGATGAGTTCCTGGAGAAGCAGACGGGCGTGTCCTCCACGTGGAATGCTTTGGGAGCGTAGCCACTGGCAGCAGTGGGGCGGGGCTTTGACTCCACTTGCACAGGAGGAGGAGACTTTGTTCCTGTGTTCCCTCCTTCTTGCTGCTCGGGCGGCGGGGGAGCAAACTCTTTGTTGTTGTTCTCTTGGTCAATGTCGCTCAGTGAGCTCAGCGAAGAGTTCCTGGAGAAGCAGACAGGCGTGTCCTCGATGGCAAACTTCTGCTTCTCATCTGTCGCAATCTGATTAGTTGAAGGTTTGGTTCGAGGGAAAACGGCTGCCGTCTGCTGCTTCCTCTTCCTGCCTTCTTCTTCTTGTGTTTTCTTTTCCTGTTCGTCCTTCTCACAGGCACCACCATCGTCTTCATCGAAGTCGAGTGAGCTTAGCGAGTCATTGCGTGAGAAGCAGCATGGCGTTCCTTCGATGGGGGTGTAGTGTCTCGGCGAGTCAAAGGCGAACCCTGGTTTTGCTTTGTTGGTTGTTGCCGCAGTGACACTGTGCGCCACCCTCTGGGGCATCGGCTTCACAGGCGACGTTGGTTTCTTCTTTTGCTGCTGAGAGCTGAGAGGAGTTTGGATTGAAGGAGGAAGAGGAGGAGGGAGGGGCGGGGCTTGCAGGTGCTCACTGTTTGATGTCGTCCTGATTGGTTTTCTTGGTTTGGCTTTTGGCATGGCAGCGCTGATGCACTCTGCGAGGATGTCGTCACCATTCTCTCCTTCAGGAAGACCAGCTCGCCTCCTCTGTGTGGAGGTGGGTGGCACTACAGGAATGATACCTGTTACTGCCTCCTCATTGGGCGGAGAATCGATGGTGAGGTCACTGAGCGAGGTGGCGGTGGAGAAGTTGAGCGGTGTTCCCTCCACGCAGTAAACTCTAGGCACCTCCTCCGGTGGCGGCATGTCCTTCCTCTGCTGTGATTGGGTGCGGCTCTGAGGTGGCAGGAGCTTATAGACAGGAAGCTGGCTGGGTTTCCGTGGCACTGCATGTTGCTGTTTCTTTGGTTTTCGAGACGACTTGGGCATTGCCATGTTGATGCAAGCCTCCAGGATCTCGATGTCGTCATCATCGTCTGATTCGTCAAGGATGGGTTGTGCTGCTTCCTCCACTTTCCTGTCTGTGTTCCTTTCCTCCTCCTCCTCACTTTTCTTCTTCATCTCTGCTGCGATGTATGGCTCGTCCAGACTGAGTGCGCTCAGACTGGATGCTTGGGAGAAGCCGTGCGGCGTGCTCTCGGTGGCAAAGTGTAGCAGGACGTCAGCGCTGCTCTCTTCTTCGTCCTTCTTCTTGGCTGCTTCCTCGGTCTTCTGCATTGGCTGCGGCGGTGGCGTCTTAGCGCGGCTCGGAGGCATCGTCTGTCCTGGGCTGTCGGGTAGGTCGCTGGGACTCACCACGCCACTTGGAACACCGCTGGGCTCACTAGAGCGTACAGAGCTGGCAATGGAAGACGTGGAAAAGCTGTCCAGGGAGCTGACAGATGTGCAGCGGCTGAACATCAGTGGCGTCTCCTGAGCGTACTGCTGCTCCGGTGGGCTTTTTGGAGTCCTATTACCGGATGATAATGCCACGTGATGGTGGTGATGGTGGTGGGCGTGGCCGTGGTGGTGATGACTTCGTCGCCCCCGTGTGGAGGGAGCGGAGGCAGTTTGGCTCTCCGCCTCCTTCTGTTGTCGCTGCTGTTGCTCTTCGTGTCCCTCTTTCTCGCTAACAGGAAGTGTTGGGTAATCGTTGCCACCAACACCGCTGACAACACTTCCACCCCGCCTCTTTCTTCCAATGACATCACCATCCTCGTCCTCCTCTGATGACAGTGACGACAGTGAACTGCCTCTGGAGAAACAGATGGGCGTGTCCTCCACACAGTACGTCTGCGTTGACTCTTGGTGACTTTTTGGCACAACCCGATTGGCTGGAGGAGCGGGGCGGAGCTTGCTAGTGGAGGTGGATGAAGGGGGGGCAAGGGTGGGGGCAGTGTTCTCTTCTGACTTGAACAGCGGTTTGTTGGTTGAATCTGTGCCATACTTCAGACTGTAGTCGATTGGCTGCTCGATTGTTGAGTCTCCGCTGTAGTTTGATGTTCCAGAGACAACTACATAGCGTGGCGGGGGGGCAGACGCCATGCGGCTGCTGCTTGTTGCCGATTCGTTACAGTCATTCCTCCTCCTCAGTCTGGCATCCTGTACATCATCCTCGTCACTCTCAATTCCGCCGCGGTGACTCGGACTCTGTCTCCCAGAATTCAGCTGCTCGTCAGAGTACTTCAGGCTGTAGTTGATGGGTGTGTCCAGCTCCGCACCATCGTCGTCCGCCATGTGGTTGGCGCTGCGGATCTTGTGGGCTAGGTCAGCCGGGTACTTCCTGTAGACGCAGCACTTGTTGGCTCCACTCTCGTCTGACGAGTAGAACGGTTCTGCTGATGGTTTGGTCTTTCCACGGTTGCCGTAGCCGTCGGCGCTTGTCACGCTGTTGAGGCTGTCACTGGACGCTCGAACGCTGGGCGGGAAAATCGGCCGAGGGTAAGAAGTTTCCTCCCCCATCCTCTTTGATCCGTCTCCGTTTTTTGGGCTCGAGAGCACCGGTGTGTTGGCATACGAGCGAGTTGTGCTCCCTCCTCCTACGGCGCCATTACAGCCCCTCCCCTTTCTGTGAGCTGCCTTGGGGCTCAGGTTGTCAATGTTGTCGAAAGTTTCTGACAGCTGCTGTGCGTCCAGCTCCTCGAATAATGCTTTCTGTTTGCGGGCATGCAGAGATGGGGCGCCAGCGCCTGGCGACACAACGCTGGCATCCTTGTAGCGTGCCGGGCGGTTGGCCATTAGGTTGCGCAGGGCGGCGGCGCTGCCCATGGCGATCATTTTGTGGCGGGAGTGAATGAGATTACGTAGCATGCCCACAGCGCCCAGCTCCCATAACGCCTCTTGGTCTTTGGCGTCTCGAGCAGACAGGTTCCATAGCGTCCCGCAAGCGTTGGACACGATGGTCAGACTGTGAGACTTGAGGTGCTGCAGCAGAGTCGGCAGACAACCATGCTCACGCAGGATTTGCCTGTAAGACGACACAGAGGAAGCAGAAGATGAAGGGTCAGAAGAGAGGATTTGCAGTAATCTGCTTGTTTTTCTGGTTTCAGTTATTTTTACCTGTGCGCCTCGTTGGTGGCAATGAGACTGGACACATTCCGCAAGATGCCGCCACCGCTCTCAATGATGGCGAGTGTGTTTGTGTGGCTGCGGTGAGTCAGAGTTCCAACTAGAAAGGCCAGAGCGCCGTCCACTGCGCATATGTCCGCCTTGTTTTCCGTACAGTGAGCCGACAGGTTCCAGAGCGCACTCAGTACAGACTTCAGCGTCGACTCCTGATGTAAAAGAAGAAAATAAGTGTTTGCGATCAGGCTCAGTTCACATCACGACAACAAACAAATATAGTGAAGGTTTATTTACCTTCTGCACTTCGAGGGCGCAGCCCATCAGCGCTCGCACACTGCCGACCTCTCGAAGCGTCTTCTTACTGTTGACATCAGCACGCCACGACAAGTTCCTCAAAACGCTTGCTATCACCTGAAAAGGAGACAACATAGTCAGTCACTCACACTGGTTACCATGGCGACAGGTGCCATGTGGTTGCTGAGGTGACGGGTGAACATACCTGCTGCAGGTCTTCACTCTCAGACTTCAGCTGAGCGACCATCGCTCTCATGCAGCCCTTCATGGAGCAGAGCGTTGCCTGATGGGAAATCAATCAAGATGCTGTGATCTGATTGGTTACTGAGCTTAGAATAATAAAAATAAAACCACAAGATCAGAAATGATCAAATAAATTACAAACATTAAATATCACAGATTCACTTCGTTTGAGCTTCTTTAAGGTCGGCGAATCATTTATATTAAAAATAATAATAATAATAATGAGGAAACAGATGACACCTTTAAAATCAATCAAATGTTAAAACATATTGATCAGTCATGAACATGAGACCAAACCTTATTCGCCACATCTCCGAAGGTGAGGTTGGTGAGTGCCATGCCGGCGTATCGCCGCAGAGTGACGCTGTAGTGATCGCTGCTCAGACCGAACATCTCACAGTCCACCTGCAGCAGCTCCGCAACCGCCTGCAGACCACCTGCAGGGACGAAAAACCCACAGACACATGAGTGTCAGAATCGCTGGTGTGACATCTAGTGTCAGTGAATATGATCACATGTTATCAGCAGTTGTTAAACTCACCAAGTTCGTTCATCGCGTGTCGATGTTCCTCATCGAAGGAAAGCTTCATGAGAACACAGACGGCGGGACAGATCTGATGGTCGACTGGAGATGGCACTGGACACAACGTTACACAAACACTCATTTATATAGTACAGTGTTTGTTGAATCCTGCTCTCTAATTGGTTAGTGGGTGTTTAACTCACTGGGGTTGTCCTCCTGGTCGACGCCCCTCTCGTGGTTTTCCTGCCAGCTCCAACAGGCCTCACAGTAATGACGCACCTGCTCCAGCAGATGGAGCACTCTGATCTCACGCCGCCCTCGCTTGTCGTCCGGCTGACTGTGCACAATGTTGTGCAGCGCCGCTGACGCCCGGGCACGGGCCTCCTTACTGCCGCGGGAGTTACCTGAGCAAAGGGAAGATTTATACAATGATAAATTAATTAGTAAATAAAAAGTTGAGGAGAGAGCGTGACCTATGACGGAAAACCACATGGTTACCTAGCAAAAGGGAGTCCTTGTCGTTGCCGTGCAGCAGTTGGATAAGCAGCGGCAGACAGCCGGACTGACGCATGGCGATGCACGAGTCTTGTGAGCTTGACATGGCGAGAAGCGTCCGCGACATGTCATCTTTATCATGAGTCCCGAGCATTGACAGGAGACTGTACACCATCTCCACCTGCAGTGGGCGACACTGTGTCAGCAGCCCTTTTTCCACACGGGTGAAATATCTCTGGGCACAGTTGCCAGGCAGAATTCTCACCTTGGTTCCAAGGTGACTGGTGATTCGTCGAGGCACAGAGTAGTTTGTTTCATTGGCAGGTTCTTGGTCCAATCGACTGCTGGAGCTCTGGAGGAGAATGAACAGGATCAAGGATCGAACCGAGAGAAACGTCCCAACAACAAACAGAACCAGAAAGTTCACCTGAGCGCTTGTCAGTCCGCTGCTGTCGCTCGCCCCCTGAGCTCCTTCCTCCTGTAGAGAGAGAAGGAACAAGTGAAAGTCTCTGATGCATCACATGATGATATCACAGGCCACACAATGACGTCACAGAACAGGTAAGGTTACCTCAAGTCGAGCTCCAAGTCTCAGGATGTCCTTTTCTATCTGTTGAATACGAGACACACGCGCCTGAAAACACACACACATTCAGAATTAAGTGAATTATTATTATTAATATTATCATTAATACCAGAGTTGTGGCCAAAAATATTTTGTGAGGTCAAGCTGACCTTTGACCTTGAGTCCAAGTGAAAGTTAAAGGAGTTGTTTCTGAGATATCAGGTCAGAGGTCAGACAGGTCAGAGTTTGGACGGTTGAGATGTTACCTGAGCTCTCCTCTCCATCTCCTGACAGGAGCCCAGCTGTTCCTCCATCGCGGAGCGAATCTGACGAGCCTCAAACTCCAGCTGACGACGACTCATATCCGTCTGCAGCGTGAACTGAAATAACAACAACCACTGTGATTGGCTGCTAGACAGTGAAAAGCACCCTGGGAGTCGTAGTTGACTTCTCTCCTTTGACTGGATCACATATAAAGCAGTTAAGGGCTAACCCAGCCTGAGCAGCAGAGGATCATGGGTACTGTTGTTTTACTTGACTAGTAAATGAAAGGAAACGTGTTCTCACGTTCTCTGTGAGTGGCAGACTGTCGATCCTCTTTGTCAGGTTCTGCAACTGAGCGTAGTACCAGTCCTTCTCCTTCTCCTCCTTCTCCAGCTCAGCCAATAAGAGAGACCTGTCAATGAGCAACAACCAATCACTGGGCAGAACATGGAAGGAGGGGGCGGGCAGGGCAAAAGCAGCATCCAATCACAGAGCAGACACTTGATTAACTACGCACACAGAAGATTCCAGCACATAGACGGATCCATGAAGCATGTTCAGTGAGATGATGATTCAGGTTTCATCTCTTTTCTAACTTTAGATGTGTTGTAAAGAGTTCATACTCACTAACACTGCCCCCTACTGACAGAACAATACCATGACAGCAACGAGCGGAGCAACAAACCAGCAGCAGATGGATCATGTGACAGGAAGCGATTATATCTAAACTGATCTCAGACATGTTCTCTCTGCAGCTGACACTATCAGCACAATCAATAATATCGTTCTGCAGCTCCCCCTGGTGCTCAGTGTGTAACAGTACAACAGAGGCAACAGCTGTAATAAGTAGTTACCTTTCTTTCTCCAGCTCCTCCAGACAGCGGTCTTGGCCATCTCTACCCGCAGATGGCAGCCCTCTCCTGGGGAAGGGAGTGGTGCTCTGAGGGCCCCCAGCTGCACCTCCAGGGGTCCCAGACCCAGAGGAGGCCGAGCTGGAAGAGGACGAGGGCTGAAGAGGAGGCCTGGACCTGGATTTAAAACCTGCAGCATCCATGCTCATCTCTGGAAGACAGACATGACCTTCATGTTTAAGATGTGGTGTATGTTTACATGTAAATGTATGTTTGTTAGATATGTTTGTGTTCTACTTGTTTATATTTCTATGAGAGTGTGTGTGGGTGTTCTATATGTGTTTTTTCTACGTTTGTGTTCTGTATGTGTGTTCTATGTGTTCTATGTGTCTTCTTCACCTTTCAGTCTTTCGATGAGCTCCAGCTGAGATCCAGACGTTTCTCCAGACTCTTCTTCTATGGTGCCCTGCAGCTGCTTCAGCACTTCCTGTTTTACAAGAGGAGAAAATAACGGTGGTACAGAGTGACATCACAGGTCACCACTGTGACGTCACCGGTTTCTAAGTAACAATAAGGGGCAACACAGAGAAGCTTTAATATTCTATTAAGACACTTAGGCTTTAAAATGTCAATAAAGATGAAGAATCATCAGCTGACAAAAAGAAGAACAATAAACTGATTCATAAACTCTCCCTTTGTGTGTGTTTATGAATATGTGAGAGTGTCTCTCTCGCCAAGCTAAAGTAACTCACCACGATGAAACGACAGCGCTCAAACAGCGACATGATGAAAGTAACAACACTCACTCTGTTTGCTGCTCATCCACACAAAACAGGAAACGGGAAATAGGAAACAGGAAGTGAGTGTATGTTTGCGGAGGAAGGACGGACATTAAGGAATCACTGACGACAAGAACAATAAGACTACAAAAAAAAAAAAAGAAAAAGAAACTGAAAACCGAAAAAATATAAAACAAAAAGGATAAAGTGAAGGAAAACAAGAACAGAGAAAAAAAACAGAACGGAAAATAATTTTAATAAAGAAAATGTAAGTAACAGATTGAAAAAAAAGACAAAAGGGGAGAAAAGTAATGACCCAAAGAAAAACAGGGGGAAAGACAGGAGAGGAAAACACTGAAAGAAGAATGAAAGAAACGAGTAAATGAAGGACAGAAGAGACAAAAAGATGGTCACAGAGGACAGAACGCTCACTCTGACAGGTTTCCAGAGTCCTGTGTGTCAAACCCAAGATCCTCAAACAGACACACACACACAGACACACACAGACGCCTCAGCCTGAACAACAACCAGCTCATTCTGAAGATCAGAGCGCGTGACTGAGGGAGAGAAACACTGACGTCTATGGTTCAGAGACAGCAGAACAGCGCCCCCTGTCAGCTGATTCTAAGGAGAACAGAGCCCCCCCCCCCAGCTGACTCTGAGCAGAACAGCGCCCCCTGTCAGCACTGACCTTCATGTTGGACGCCTCCGTCTCCAGCTTGGTCAGGTGGTTGGAGTTGTCCTGCAGTTCTTGTCTCAGGTTTGAGTTCTCCATCTTTAAAACTTCCACTTGTCTCAGCAGCTGGTCATACGACGCCGCCGCCATGATGGAAGAGCCACGGCTGACCTGAAACACACAACACGTTGAGTGGTACTGTAGTACAGTAATACTGTGGTATTGTAATGCTGGTATACTGTGGTACGTTAATACTGGAGGACCACAGATAATAATCAGACACTTAATTTCAACAACATACACAGTGGAAGTGAATTATTATGCAGCTGATTTTCTTTTTCATGTGCAATAACACCACTCATGTGCAACTTGTGTAATATTACTGTTTTTGTTCATCATCATATTGATTCCACATCATGTGCAATATTCCATATTGTTTACTCCTTTATTTTTCATTTCTACTTACTGCCATTTTAGTTAAGTATTAGTTTCTCTGTCTAATTTAACTGATCTTATTCTCATTTCTATTGATGTCTACTAATAGGCACTGGTTCTTCATTATTCAGTTAACACTTCATTTTATTTCATTTTAAATACACTTATATATTTACTATTTTTATCTTGACTTATATTTTAAACTTCTTTTTTCTGTTTCTCTCCCCACTGTATTCTATTCTACTATATATTGTTATTTACTGTAATATTGGAGCAAGCTGGCACAAGGGTTCAGGATTAATGAAGTCTTATCTTACCGTGGCACTGTAATACTTATATACTGTGGGACTGGGGTACTGTAATTCTGTAATACTGTTGTGTTACAGCACCACCGTAGTACAATACTATGCCAGTATTTTAACTACTGTACTGCAGTACCATTACACTGTACTGCCATACTACTACATTGTACTGCAGCACTACTAGACTGTACTACTAAACTGTACTGCACTATAACTACATGTTACTATGGTAACATTACACTATACTACTACACTGAACTATGGTGCTATGACACTACACTACTACACTGTACAGCAGTGCTTCTACACTATACTACTACACGGTACTGCAGTATAACCACACATTACTGCTGTATAACCACGTTTTCTGTAGTAGTAGAACATTGTATTGCAAGAGTACCACACTGTACTGCAGTATGACCATGCTTTTCTGCAGTAGTACTACACTGTATTGCAATAGTACCCAATTTTAATGCAGTATAACCACACTGTGTTGCAATAGTACCACATTGCACTGCAGTACAGCCACACTGTTCTGCAGTAGAACTACACTGCACCGCTGTATAACCACACTGTACTGCTGTAGTACCACGCTGTAATGCAGTATAAACACACTGGACTGCAGTTTTCTTTCAGATGAGGACTCAGTTTCTGCTTCATCAATAATTCATCAATCACATTCTGATCGATGCTAATGATCAGTGACCAGTGTGATCAGAGTCAAACTGCAGCATCTGATCAGTAAACAACAAATATACAAACAGGAGAAAGGACAGAAGAGAACAACAGCCTCTGCCTCTCCTCCTCCTCCTCCTCCTCCTCCTCCCACCATCTCCTTCATCCCCTTCATCCTCCATCACTGGTCGGCCATTTTCTCTCCCTCCTCACTCCTCCCTCCATCATCCCAGTCTTCTCCACCTCCCCCCTCTCTCCATCTATACATGCTCCCTCTCTCTTTCTCTGCTACTCTTCCTTTCCTTTCATCACACAAAACAGAATAAATGAAAGGAAAAGAAAAACACACACAGAACAGACGATGAAGGAGAGAAACCCATGCCCCCCCTCCCCCTCACTCATTCATTCACCACATAGCAAACTGATAGAACAGTTTAATGGATGAATAGATGAAGGATGGAGAGATTTTGGATAAAGAAAGAGAAAATGGCAGCTCACCCCATCGCTGTCGCCTCCATCTCCCTCCCTCTCTCTCTCTCTGTCTGACAGAGGGCAGTCAGCTGGGCAAGTGAGCAGCCAATCACAAGCCAGAGACAGGCAGAGGGGGGAGGGGGAGGGGGAGGCAGGAGGGATGGGCAGCCCCCCTTGTATTCCCAGCATGCTTTGCAGCAGATGCTGCAGGAAGACTGACCGGGTTAGGGAGATATTAACACACAAAATCACACACACAAAATCTCACACACACACACAAAATCTCACACACACACACACACACACACACACACACACACACACACACACACACACACACACACACACACACACACACACACACACACACACACACACACACACACACACACACACACACACACACAAACCAGTTGTACTCCACAGTTCTTATAATCACTGAGAACATATGAATGTGTGACCTGCAGACAGGGGGCATTGTTGCAGCAGTTTCCTGCTGCATAATATCCTCAAGAAATAAACCATAAATTAAATAAACCACACACAAAACCAAAACAATAAATAAAATGGACTCTCTTGCTCTGTTAATAAAAATTGCTCTTGAATAAATATTAAACATTTGGCTCAGGGTATATGTAACCACCTCAGTAAACAGGGTGGTAACGATGTAGATGACAAACTTAGGATCATGTGTTAAATTATGAATCGATGGAGTCGGATCATGAATCAGCGTCGCTCCGGTCACTTTAACACTGAGTCCTGACTGTTCACGTCTCGTGTTGTACTGAGCACAGAATGTTGACGACTCGCTCTTCATGATGATTAAATGCAGCCTCATAAACTCTGGAGTCCTGTCCTGACCTCCCCTGGTATTGGCCCCATTGTATAGGTCATAAACCCAGCCTCCTCCGTGTTAGCAGTTTGGACACGGACCAAACTAATCGTCATTTTTAGGTAGATCCTCTCACACTTCTCAAGTCTTCATTTTCTGCTAGGTTTGGTTTTTAACTAGTTTCATGATATATAAACAGTCTGAGTTGTCATGATATATATACAGTCACTAAAAGTGTTTATATACAGTCACTGATTGTCTCTGATAAAGTAGCTGATTTTCTCAACATACAGTTGCTCGTCGTCTATGTATGGCCACTGATTGTGTTTAAATACAGTCGCTGATCATCTTTACATGAGCCGGTTTTAGACATGACCTGCGGAGGAACTCTGGAGAATTGGATCCGGACTCTCTCCGCAGTTTGTCTTTCAAACATGAAAAACACAGCGACAGTTCACAACAGCAACAAATCCACCACAGCACTCAGGTGAGAGGAGGAGCAGCAGACAGAGGCAGGAAGTGACGAATTCATCCTGCTGCGGAGATCATGTGTTTACAGCTGTAAGCCCACAAGCTGTGGACATGTTCATCAGTATGTGTGTGTCAGTGCTTTTTCACATGCAACGTCATCAATGCACTCGCTTGCAGTGAATCTACAGTCACATATAATAATGATGCTCTTTATATACAGTCACTGATGGTCTTTATATACAATCACTGATGGTCTTTATATACAGTCACTGATGGTCTTTATATACAGTCACTGATCATCTCTATATACAGTCACTGATCGTCTTTATATAGAGTCATTGATCGTCTTCATATAGAGTCACTGATGGTCTTTATATACAGTCACTGATCGTCTCTATATACAGTCACTGATCGTCTTTATATAGAGTCATTGATCGTCTTCATATAGAGTCACTGATGGTCTTTATATACAGTCACTGATGGTCTTTATATACAGTCACTGATGGTCTTTATATACAGTCACTGATCGTCTTTATATACAGTCACTGATCATCTTTATATACAGTCACTGATCCTCTTTATATACAGTCACTGATCATCTTTATATACAGTCAGTGATGGTCTTTATATAGTCACTGATGGTCTTTATATACAGTCACTGATCATCTTTATATACAGTCACTGATGGTCTTTATATACAGTCACTGATGGTCTTTATATACAGTCACTGATGGTCTTTATATACAGTCACTGATGGTCTTTATATACAGTCACTGATCATCTTTATATACAGTCACTGATCCTCTTTATATACAGTCACTGATCATCTTTATATAAAGTCACTGATGGTCTTTATATACAGTCACTGATCATCTCTATATACAGTCACTGATCGTCTTCATATAGAGTCACTGATCATCTTCATATAGAGTCACTGATGGTCTTCATATACAGTCACTGATGGTCTTCATATACAGTCACTGATGGTCTTTATATACAGTCACTGATGGTCTTTATATACAGTCACTGATCATCTCTATATAAAGTCACTGATCATCTCTATATAAAGTCACTGATGGTCTTTATATACAGTCACTGATCATCTTTATATAGAGTCATTGATCGTCTTTATATACAGTCACTGGTGGTCTTTATATACAGTCACTGATGGTCTTTATATACAGTCACTGATGGTCTTTATATACAGTCACTGATCGTCTCTATATACAGTCACTGATCGTCTTTATATACAGTCACTGATCATCTTCATATAGAGTCACTGATGGTCTTTATATACAGTCACTGATCATCTCTATATAAAGTCACTGATGGTCTTTATATACAGTCACTGATCGTCTTTATATAGAGTCATTGATCGTCTTTATATACAGTCACTGATCGTCTTTATATAAAGTCACTGATCATCTTTATATAGAGTCACTGATGGTCTTTATATAAAGTCACTGATGGTCTTTATATACAGTCAGTGATCATCTTTATATAGAGTCACTGATGGTCTTTATATAAAGTCACTGATGGTCTTTATATACAGTCACTGATCGTCTTTATATACAGTCACTGATGGTCTTTATATACAGTCACTGATCATCTTTATATACAGTCACTGATCGTCTTTATATACAGTCACTGATCGTCTTTATATACAGTCACTGATCATCTTTATATACAGTCACTGATCGTCTTTATATACAGTCACTGATCGTCTTTATATACAGTCACTGATCGTCTTTATATACAGTCACTGATCATCTCTATATACAGTCACTGATGGTCTTTATATACAGTCACTGATGGTCTTTATATACAGTCACTGATGGTCTTTATATAGTCACTGATCGTCTTTATATACAGTCACTGATCATCTTTATATACAGTCACTGATCATCTTTATATACAGTCACTGATCATCTTTATATACAGTCACTGATCATCTTTATATACAGTCACTGATGGTCTTTATATACAGTCACTGATGGTCTTTATATACAGTCTCTGTTCGTCTCACAGCACAAGTGTTACTCACAATATCAGTAATACTAAAAGTATCAGTGTCATCGCAGTGTCAGCAGTATTGCAGTATCAGCAGTACTCACAATATAAGCAGTAGGCACAGTATTAAAAGTACTCACAATATCAGTAATACTAAAAGTATCAGTGTTACTCGCAGTTGTACTGCAGTATTAGCTACGTTAACTAGGCTAACTGCCCCGCTATGTTAGCATCTTTTACCAGAATAGATCCAGAACAGCTGATTTTCTTCACCGTGTTTCAGCTCCTCTTCCTCCCGGTGCCCCTGAACCCAGTGCCCGTCACCGGGGAGTTCACTGAGCCTCCGAGAACCGACATCCCACCAAAACAAACGGTTAGCGCGGAGCTAAGCTAACAGCTAGCAGCGAGGCCGTTCTTACCTTCCCGGTTGGGAGGAAACAAAGTCCGCCACGGACAGCGGCAGCTTCACGGGAACATCCCCGGGGAAACACACGGTGCCGGTTAACGAGTCGTTACAGACGGAGGAGGCTCCTCATGTTTCCGGACAGAGCGGGAAAAGTTTCTCAAAGTCCAGGGAAGTTTTAACTCGCTCTTATTGTTGTGGAAGAACCGCTGCTGTGGACCGCCATCTTGTTTCTGTGTGTCACTGCGAGGAGAGGTAGAGTACAGTAATGTAACGTACCGCGTTACAGTTACTGCGTGTACATGTACTCTGGTCCGTATACGTACCAGATGAGCGCAGTAACTGCAACGAGGTACATTGTACTTACACACATGACGTTTCTCCGCTGTTTCATTTTCAATAGAGGCACTGTATATATTCAATACATATATGTATACATGTATAAATACAGATATTACACTGGCTCTTTTATTCTTTATAACTAATCTAGAGTTAAAGAGAATTTCATAGTTTTCAGTGAAGAACAAACAACAAGCACAACAAATAAAATTAGAAAACTTATCTCTTATAAGAAAAATAAGCAGATACAGTCCGCTGCAGATAAACTAAATATTACATTACACGTAATACTGTTTTCATCAGGAGATTTTTATGTGGATTATCTTTCGATTTTTAAGTAAATGTATTGTTTTTATTTTATTTATTTGTTTACTTTGTTAATGTCTGCTTTTATTGTGAAGGTCTCGCATGGAAGCAGCCTTCCTTATCCGGTGGTTAAAAAGATGGCGGCGGCTGCTGAGGCCACAGACAGCTTTGTGTTTTTCGCGCGGCTGTAGGTTTTGCCGCCGGTAAACAACCGGAGCGCTCCGGTGCTGACGTCATGAGGAGCGGGTCACCGCGCAGGGTTACCGGATGCCTCGCGTGAACCGGACAGTCGTTTTAACGCTGCTGATCGTCAGCAGCTCCGTGTTCCTGCTGTTCCAGCTGTATTACTACCGGACGTACGTCAGCAAGGTGAGGAGGAGCGTCACGTAAACAAGGAAGTGGCCTCATTTAGACTTTATGTTATTTAAATGTTTGTTATGTTGAGAATGTGTCGTCACTCTTTAGCAGATTAAAAATATTCTAATCCTGACATGTCTTCTGCAGGCTGGTCCTCACATCCTGAGCAGAACAGGTCAACTGACCGCCAGCGACATCCAATGGGTGAGTCAGCGTCAGTGACGTTGTATTGTTTGTGTTACACTGACACACAATGATCACATACATGTTGCATGTTCTCCACATGTTTGTGTGGGTTCTTCTCCAGGCAGAGACATGCAGGTTGTTGTGTAGTTGAATGGAGACAGTCAGTGTGATCAGTAGGTCGTTGGACATTGTCTCTGTACACATGTCTTATATGAGGACATCTGTCACAGTCCTGTCCTGATAGGGTTTTCCATGGTAACTCTCATGTTTCATGTCTCTGCAGCAGACAGTGAAGAAGTTCCTGGCGTTGGCACAGCGGTTCAGGCTGCCCATGTTTCTTGCCGACACCGCAGCGCTCACATTACTCTCCCAGGATGCTTTGCGACAGCGTGACCGGCAGGTGCGGGAGCCGCATTGCAGCTTTCTCTGCACTGACCGGCCAATCACATCGTTCGCTGTGCACGCCAACCTGTGGAAGTATGATGTGAGTAGGATGAGAGATTTATGACACGTTTACCCTCATGTTTTTATATAATGTGACTTTTGTCAAATTATTTACTTCTTTTTTTTTCTGTCAGTCTGGCTTCCTATTGGCTGTTGAGCAGAAAGGCTTTGAGCTGCTGCAGCTGCGAGGAGAGGATCCCCGATTGGCCAGCCTGGACACTTTGTCAGGAGAGGACATCCCCCTGCACTTCCTCTTCCGCCTCAATGGTTACATCATCCAGGTGAGTGAGGCCACATCACCTGATGACACCTCCAAACATTTAGTGACTTCATAGGATCAAAATGATATGATGATGTTTTGCCGCAGGTGGTATTCCTGTACGAGCGAAGCGGGAACTATCTGTGGCACGGAGCGCTACGTCTCAAAGCTAACAGGGACCGGAGCTTCGCACCGTTTAAGCTGCTTGACTACGGACGTCATGCCGGAGCCTATGACAGGTACAGCAACACGTATGAAGACAAGAGTGTGTGACTGTGGTTGAATCAGTGTCAGTAAACACACTCACTTTAAAGAGTCACTGTTACACTGACGACTGTACGTTTATACTGAATCCAGTCTGAGGGGGCGCCAAAAACGTATGGATATTTTAACGGGTCATACAGAAAGTAGACCCAGAATAGACATCTAGGGGCCCCACAGAAAGTGTCTTTATACATTATCCTCATCATTTTTGTCATTTTCCTGAGGATGAGGCAGTTCACAGATCAATCAGTCAATCAATCAAATTTTATTTGTATAGCCCATATTCACAAATCACAATTTGTCTCATAGGGCTTTAACAATGTGTGACATCCTCTGTTCTTAACCCTCAACAAGAGTAAGGAAAAACTACCAAAAAAAATTCAACACAGATGCCAGCATGTATTCTCTGATGTCTGATCAAGACGTGTTAGTCCCGTGTCACAGTCCTGCACTAATTAAACGTGTTAAATGTGCTTGCCCCCTGCAGGCCAGAGCTGGTCCTGACTGTCCTGGATGGCCTCGACATTCAAGTCCCGCGCAACGTTTCCCACTTCTTGTCCGAGCAGCAACATGCCCACTTCCTGGAGTGTCGTTACCGTGACGCCCGTAACTTCTTGCAGGTCTGACAGAAGATATATATATATATATATATATATATATATATTATAAATTTGCTGATTTTTAGCTGAGCTTTCAACCACATGATGAAAAGCCAGTAAGAGGATCTTGAGTCATTATTATTTTGTTACAAAATTAAATAAGAATGAATAAATAGATTCTCTCTTTCTCCACTATGTGTGAATGTAGCTCTATCCTGATGACACATCTCCAACGGCGATGGATTTTCACAGAAAAGCAAAGTCGTTGCTTCATTTAGCCGCTCGAACACTCAAACAACTCAACATCCCCTTCTGGCTCAGCAGCGGCACCTGTCTGGGTAATGTGCTAACTTGCTAACTTTTTGACATGATGACATCACAGCATCATCAACAGATGTCTCTGCCTCTCTCGCCCCCTGCAGGCTGGTTCAGGCAATGCAGTATTATTTCGTACAGTCGTGATGTCGATATAGGGATTTCTATCGCAGACTTCCGGTGGGACATCATTGCAGCATTCAGAGACGCCGGACTGTCACTCAAACACAAGTTTGGAAAGGTCAGATATTTATAAAACTAAATTTATTTTATTTGCAGGTGGTTGTTTAAGTGAAGGTAGTGTTTTGAAGGGTTGTGTATTTTAAAACTACATTTTTTAAAAACTGTTTCATTTTCATGTTGTATTTTGTCTTTAAGTGTCTAGTGTGTGTTTGATTTTGAAGGCTTCTTTTATTTCGAAGTGCAGGTGGAGGACAGTCTGGAGCTGTCATTTGTGAGTGAGGATGTCAAACTGGACATTTTCTTCTTCTATGAAGACGGAGACATCGTCTGGAATGGAGGAACACAGGCGAAGAGCGGCAGGAAGTTCAAGTGAATAAAAGATTAACATTAAATAAGTTTTATGACTCATCTGTCATCTGGTTTAAATATGTCCCACTTTTGTTATCGATAAAGTTTTTTATGTTTGTTCTTCGTCAGGTACATCTTCCCTCGGTTCTCTCTTTGCTGGACGGAGCTTCTCGAGCTGAAAGTTCGTGTTCCGTGTGAAACCCTCGACTATGTGACGGCAAATTACGGTTCCTCCTGGAGCATCCCGGTGAGGAGCTGGGACTGGAAGTCATCGCCTAGCAACGTGCAAGAGAATGGGGCGTGGCCTCGTGCGGAGTGGGTGGAGCTTATCCAAGTTTACTGAGAGGAAACTACAAAAAGATGGAAAATAAGATTAACACTGAAACTACGAATGTAGTGGGGAAAAACAGGAAGTTGAATTGATTTGTGTAACCCTCATAACTAATAAACAGTTATGGTTTAATTCATTTTATTCACACTGTTTCAATAAGTCCTTTCAAATATTTAATATTTTAATTTCTTACTGAGAATTTAAACACTGCCCCCGTTTCCATGGAAACCAGGGGGCATGTTGGTGGTGGTGGGAGACCTATCGATATCAACCTCTGATCAGCTGTGAACAGAATGGAAGTGTCATCGAGGGCCACTACCTTCCTCAACTACTTCTGATCGGGAGAGAAGATCCAGGTCAAAGGTCACAACAGCGTCTGTTAGTGATGTTGTCAAACTTTTCTCAGCTCAATTCTGCACCAAATCACAAACACACTCCAATTCCAATCACACACTCCAATTCCAATCACATTCCAATCATGAATTATTCTCAGAAATCGTGGACATGTTATCACATGATTTTAATGTGATATAAACCCAAGTCACTTTAATCAAAAAATAACTTCTGTGGACATTTGTAGAACAGTGTCCGTGTGTCAGTCCATTTAAATAAACTTTATAAACAACACTGCTCAGCTCCTCACGGTGACGGTCAATACACCTTAGCATGACGTCACTCTTCGTGTTTTGGTTCCGTTTCCATTCAAAAGTCTTGAACGCGTTGTCCGATGACGTCACTCCGCCGCCTCGTCGCGCTGCCGCTCCTTGTGGAGCACGAGCCCTTTACCGATCAGATCCGGTATTTCCACCGCGAGCCACGGTCCGAGTCCCAGCGCCATGAGGTGCGCGAGCCCGAAGCGCGGCGCGTTCCGGGCCCAGAGCGGCGCGAAGTGGTCGGTGAGGCAGATCCTCCCGCCCCGGTACATCTTCGCCGTCTTCCCGTCCAGCTCCGGTACCGCCACCTCGGGCGCGGTGTCGGGATACGTCACCGGGATGTCGAACTCCAACCGGAACTCGTAGCGCATCAGCTCGTGGATGAACCAGCACGTGCCGGTCCACCGCGTCCCGTCCGCGTTGGACTCGAGGCGGAACCAGTCGTTGTCCGCGGCCTTGTTCTGCTCCACGAACCGGATCAGAGCCTGGTACTCCTCCTTCAGCCGCTGCGGCCACAGAGCCCGGTCCCGCGGCCCCGCCGGAGTCTTCAGCAGCGGGATCTGAGACACGGCCCTGCGCGTGGCTTCGTCCGACATGTTGTGTCCAAAAGGAAATGAAAGTTTGTTTCTTTCGTCTTTTTACAGATAAAATAAGTTCAGTGTGTTTGAGCCGGTTCTGCTCAGCTGCGAGGAATGACGCGGACTTCCGGTCTGTGACTACACTTCCGCCATGATATTTTCAAAACAAAACATCCAAACGCTTTGGTCATAGTTTGATTTTGTTTGACATGTTTAATTTGATAAATAAAGATTTTTGTATTTTTATTTTTTTTACTGTTTATTGCTCTTTGCTTATCCTTCAAAATAAATTCAAGGCCAATAAATGAAATACATAATAAAAGATTCTGCTCCTTGACTGTAATGGCAATTTGTCATTTCCTTAAAAAATCTGAGTAGCTATACAACCTGCCATTGGGATCAAATAGTTGACCAACAAGTGTGATATTTTTGAAGAAATAAAGATTTATTTTTTGTAGAGAATGTCATTATTCCAGACGTAATACTAATGTGGAGAGAAGTTATGTTTAAATAGGAGAGACCAAGTCAAAAGCATCTGCTTATGAAAGTTTCACAATTTGGAAAAGACATACTTTGGTATAAATTCCATAAAACAGAAGGGTTAGTAATAAATGTGAGAAGCCAATTAATCTTGAATGTATTGTTTATAGTTGGGAAGTCCACAAGATTCAAACCCCCACAATGAGTTCTTGATGATCACAGACTTTTTAATGTAATGAACTCTGTTCTACACACAAAATAAAACATATTTTTAATTCTGTTCGATAACGCAGAATCCACATCCAAGAAGAGAGCCACGTAAGAATGCTTATTATTTTGTCTTTCACCTTCAATTGATCAATTGTAGCATTTTTCAATCTGAAAAAGGAGGATGAGTTTTGTTTACCCTCTTCCAACCATTTTGTACTAGAATGAATGTAAGCTCCTTTGGCCCATGATTTACATTAATAGTCCAACTTATTTAGTAAGTTGATATATTCATCTCTCCCCATCAGACAGAGCCTCCTGCTAAGAGAGAGAAAGGTTAACTGCATCTTTTCTTCAGTTGCTCTTTTTTCTTTGACAACATCAGTTTTGCTTCGCACCAATAGTCATTGATCAGATCTTGAATTTGCTGTTGACCTGCTCATGTCTGGAACTGTTTAGTGTCCAGAAAGGCTTTTGGTCCTGGGGAGTGACTTGTGAACATACATGTTTTTATGATGAGTCAGTGGAGTTACTGATATTAACCAAGATGTAATTATTATCTAAAACATTGATAGTAATATATTCTGGACCGTCAGAGTCATTATTGGACTTTTTGTAACGTTCTTGAACGACGTGACGTCACAACGATGAACGTATTAACTGTGTGCAGTCACGTGTCAGCCGGTAGGTGCTCCGCTCCAGCAGGTGGCGGTAGTTCGCATGTTTCTCACCAGAAGAAGAAGCCGCTCCAACAACAGTCTGTCCGCCATTTGCTCTCAGCTCCCCTACGTTAGTTTTTCTTATTATTTCGTTTGTGAATTCAGATCCAATCTGTTCACCTGCACGTTCACCTGAGCACGAGGCGCGGACACGTCACGGCGGCGGTGATGGCGGCCGACCGGCGCGAGGACAAAGGTGAGGCTTTGTTAGCCGCGGCTAGCTGTTAGCATGTGTGCTATCTTTGTTCTGATCGGACTTGAATCTGCTGCCGATTGGTTATCGATCAGCTTATTGACCAGTGGCACATGGTTACACTAGTTAGCAGCTGGTGACGAGTTATGTCTCAGTTATTGATCAGCAGCAGCTCGTGCGTGACTCCTTGGTTCTAACGTGTCCTGCTGCGTGAAGCCACGACACCAGCCTGCGTTCATCTGTTCATTCTGCAGCTTCACGCACTTCTAAACACGCATCGTCTACGTCAAACACACGCGTTTCTGACCCGCACTGATCAACTCCGGCTGTGGCTGGTTCATCACTACGTCATAATAAAGACAGGAAGTGGTGAATGTCCTGATTTATTGTTAGAATGATCATTAAGTATATTATGACGTCATTTCCTTCAGCTTTTACAACAGATTAGCTTTAAGTAAATGTGTCTTTTTATCAACATATGAATCAGTGATTTCACTGTTTTTATTTGACTCTGGTCTTTAGTTTAAATAAAGTGTGTGTCAGATGTGTTAGTTTAAATAAAGTTTCCCTGTGTGTGTCAGATGGAGAGCTGAACGTTCTAGAGGATCTTCTGACCGAGGCTCCAGATCAAGACGACGAGTTGTACAATCCAGAGAGTGAGAGAGACGTCAGTGACAAGAAAGGTACTGATACTACTACTGTTATCACAACTGTTACTGCTATTCCCACTATGACTGATTTTGTGGTTAAAACAGTGGTTAAATAATGTCTCGCTCTCAGGAACAAAGAGGAAAAGTGAACGCTCCGACAGTCATGACCTGAAGAGGCTCCGCCCCTCGTCAGGCCATGCCCCCTCCAGATCATCCTCCAATAATAAGAGAGCCCCAGGCCCGCCTCTTTCCTCCTCCAAGAAGACGCCATCCAGCCCCCGTGGCAGACACACCGCCAGCACCGGCTACCGTAACGATTACTATGAGGAGCGAAAGAATCGGCGAGTCTCCCGAGAGGCGACAAGGAGCCGAGGAGCAGAAGACGCTAGACGCAGAGAAGCCCAAAGAGGCCTGGAGGGTCTGAGCCAGGTATTCACACCACTGCTAGTACTGCGACTAATACTACTTATTAATACTGCCAGTACTGCTGCTACTCTGTATTGAGTACACACACACAGTCAGTGTCCAGGCTTTCAGCCAATCACATTTATTTCCTGTTTGTCTACAGAAGCTGCGGCGTGAAGAGCGGCCTCCGAGCCCGACACCCCAAGGGGCGATCAACCAATCAGAGGACGACGTGGCAGAAGAGTATGGCTCAGACCAGGGGTCAGGAAGCTCCTCCCCTGCCGGCTCCCACGTAGAGGAGGAAGACGAGGAGCAGGAGGAAGATGAAGAGGAGGAGGGCATGGAGGAAGAGGAGGAGGAGGAGGAGGAAGAAGGAGAGAAGGAGGAAGAGGAAGAAGAGGAGTACGAGAGACGTGGCGGTGGCGAGGGTAACGACTACGACACTCGGAGCGAAGCTGGTGACTCGCGCTCCGCCTCCTCTGTTAGTTTCTCTGACGATGGCGAGTCGGCTCGTTCAGGCTCCGCCTCAGATGCCTCAGGTAATCATGCCTACAATGAATGATGCCTGTTTTTATCCATGATCATTATCATCAATAAAAGACCAATCATTATTTCCTGTGGTGGAACGTTGTAATTTGAGTTGTAACAAACATCGAGGACGAGATGCTTCTGAATTTTTTTAATGAATCATTCATTCAGTTAGTTTCTATGCTTTTACTTTGAAAGATTCGGAGAAGAAGCAGGAGAAGTTGTCGTCGTCGGTCCGGGCTGTTCGCAAAGGGATGGAGAGTAAGGCGGCCAACTTTATTTCTCTGTAAACAATGTTTTAACATGTCATCATTAAGTTTGAGTCACTGTGAAGCAACAATCTTACTATAATCAGATTAAAGTAATCAGATTACTTCCTCTTCCTGTGTGGTTTCAGATCCGACCAGTAAATTACGATACATCCTGCGAGATGCTCGCTTCTTCCTCATCAAGAGCAACAACCATGAAAACGTGTCGTTGGCTAAAGCTAAGGTACAATGACGCAGTGATGTAACGTGTTGATTATGATGTCATCGTGTTCAGGGTGTGTGATGTATCTTGTTAACGATGATGTCATTGTGTTCAGGGCGTGTGGTCGACGCTGCCGGTGAATGAGAAGAAGTTGAATGCAGCGTTCCGCTCGGCTCGCAGCGTCGTCCTCGTCTTCTCCGTGAGGGAAAGTGGAAAATTCCAAGGTTAAAAATAATCATTAACTTTATTGATAATACATTTTTTTCCCCCTTCACTGTTTTTAAATTTGTCTTTGTCTCAACCGTAGGTTTCGCTCGTTTGGCATCGGAGTCTCATCATGGCGGATCTCCTATCCACTGGGTACTCCCTGCCGGTATGAACGCCAAGATGCTGGGCGGAGTCTTCAAGATCGACTGGCTCTGCAGGTAAACTACAACAATGATGACAATCACAAAAACAACAACAATAACACCACAACATCACAAGCCTCCTCCTCTTTTCGCCGTCAGGAGAGAACTTCCATTCACGAAGACGTCTCATCTGTCGAACCCCTGGAACGAACACAAGCCTGTGAAGATTGGACGTGATGGACAGGTCAGCACGCCATTTGATTCCTGGCCATTTCATTTTCAGGTTCTGAGACATTTGTTAACGTTTGTTTTGAACATGTTAAATCTCTTTCAGGAGATCCAACCAGACATCGGTGCTCAGCTCTCTGCCCTGTTCCCATTGGATGAGAGTGTGGACGTCCACCTGGTAGCTCGCCGCGTTCGTCACAAACGTAGGACACCTTCGGAGCCGCGGCCTCGAGGCCGGCCACCACAACGTGAACCGGGAAGGTTAGCCAAACACCAAGCTCCTTCTCCCGCTTCCTGTTCTTCTTCCTCTCCTGCTGCGGCCACGGCGCCACCTGCTGCTGGACGACGGAGAAGGCTGCTGCTTTTAGCCGGTGGCTAGCGATCCCGTGGCGAGCGTTGCTGGTTCATTGATGGTTGTTGTGGTTTGTCCAGTCAGGAGCTTTCCACCGCAATGATGCCTGGCTCTGCGTCAGAGGTCGTAAAAAGTCAGGCAGGAAGTGAAACGTTCAGGACATACGTTTTTTTCTTTAGTTTGAGTTTATTTTCTTTTGATAAATAATTTTCAGTCAATGAAAGTTTGAAGTTTGTTGCTGAATCAAAGCTTTTTTTCTTTGCAGGAGTTTCGTTCTTTGGAAGTTTAATAATCTAAAGTTTAGCTGGACTGTGGCTGACCATTTCAAAATAAAAGCAAAAAGGACGAGCGTCACTGGCCGGACTGAAGGAGGAGGGCGGGTAGAACTCTTTCTGGTCTTTGAGAAGGTGGTGCGGGTGGGGTGTGAGAGAGGCGGGGCCTCTGGACTGAATCCAATGAGGGTGTGATGTGTTTGGGGGCGAGGCCTCTGGACTGCATCCAATGAGAGGGTATGATTTGTTTGGGGGCGGGGCTTCTGGCTCATAAGGTAAAGACGGACTTCTTAAAAGAATCCTTATGGACCTACCCCTCCCCCAATGAAAGGACAGTTATATGACACCCTCCTCCCCCTGTACACTCAGGACTGAGAGTGTTAACGTGCACATGTGTGCGTGTGTGTGTGTCGCTCTAATGAACTGAATATAAAGTGTGTGTGTTGGGGCTGGAGGCGACGGACGGAGCGACAGGAAGGACTGTTGCTGGTCTGGAGGGGGCAGGGCTGGGATGGAGGTGGGTGGGGCTTTACATGTTGATTGACAGGACTGCACCATCATCATCATCATCATCACCTCCCTCCACCCTTTCAAAATAAGAGGGTTTTAAAAAGCCTTTAATGGACTGATGAGGAACTGTGTTTATAATCAGTGTTGTTGACAAACAACGTAAACAACAGAGGCGGTATGTTGTTCCTTCACACGCTTCTTCTTCTTTGTTTTTTTTATTGTGTGTGTGAAACAAAATTCATTTAAATATTGTATTTGTCCATCAAGCAGTGAAACAACGTCATTTATTAAATTAAGTAAAGACGTGAGAGGGCGTGGCCTCGTACGACCCTAAGGTGAGAGTGGGCGGGGGATGTTGTGTCGTCTGATTGGTTCTTTGGACGATCACCTGTCTATAAAATATCAGTAAATCAGCACTTGGAGTTTTTTTCTGTTGCTGAATTGACCTGAGTGAGTTTTTTAGTATGCACTGATGTATGTGTGTGAGAGTGTGTATTTGTGTGCGTGTGTGTGTCTTACTTGTCAACTTGTTTACGTAGGCGTCGACCTGAAGAGTACGACCTCCACGGCAGGAAGAGGCCGCGAGCCGACGGTCCACCTGACTTCAACCAGCGAGCAGGTCGTTTATTTGAAAATCTCAGTCACTTCCTGTTTTGAATGAAAGTAACTTCACCCAACATTTTTTTGATGTTTTTACAATTGGTTCAAAGATTTATTTCAATTTTTTTTTACTGTGTTTGGTTTCCAAATACATTTAATTTGTTGACTTTTTTTAGTCTTTGTCAAAATAATGTTTATATTTTTGCGTAACTGTTTGATTCATTCATCAGAAACGGTTTCAAATTAAAATAATTTTATTTTCAGGGTTCCTCCAGGACCTTCGTAATCAGCAGGTGGACAGGTGAGACCACATCATAATGTGGGCGGAGCCACAGCGGCATTTATAGGTTGAGCAAAGACGGAAAATAACATTAATCCGTTTTAATCGTTTAGGAAGAAGAAAACCATTTGTAATGTTATATGTCAAATATTTTAAATGTTTTTCTAAAAAATCCTTTGTTCTGTTTTCAGACGTTTCTCCAGCGTAAGGCGAGATGTTTTTCTCAATGGGGTGAGATTTTAGCATGTTAGCTTAGCATCAATGTGTCCAGTTGAACTTGGTCTGGTCCTGTAGTCACTGAGGTGTTAGCATGTTAGCGTCGGGTGGGCTCACCTGTGTTTCCTGTTTCAGTCATATGACTACATGAGAGATTATCACCACAGCGTGGGACCTCCTGCTCCGTGGCAGACTCTGGTACGACTCTGTTTTTGATCCTGTTTGCTGATTAATCAGATTATTGACGACTGAGACCAATGATTTCCTGTTGGTGTTGTCAGGCGGCGTACCCCGGTGTAGAGCAGCCACCGCCCCATCACCCCCCCTACTACCACCACGGCCACCCACCTCCACCCCCTCACCAGGCCTATCACCACCATCACCCACCACTGCCGCCACACGAGGCTCCACCCCCCCGCTTCAGAGATAAGCAGAGGGCGCCGCAGCACCGTGCCTTCGCCTCCAGCCCGGTGAGTTCTGTTGGACGATGTTCTTGACCTTCGTGTCTTCATCAGACGTTTCGATCTTGCTTAAATTCACTTCCTGACAACAGATGATGATTCGTCTCCTTGGACAACCTCCTCGCCTTTTTTAAACCCATCTGCTTCCTGTTGTTACTTGGGGCGATAGCTCAGATCGCCCCCTTTTGGTCAGCTGTCAGTTTTAAGTTTTCTCTGAGTCAGTATTTGATAAATTATGCAGCTCTACTAATTAATCAATCTGATGAGGTCTTATTGATTTTCAATCTCTCTCGCAGCATGACTATGACATGCGTGTGGACGACTTCCTGCGGCGGACACAGGCGGTGGTGAGCAGCCGGCGGGAGCGAGAGCGGCAGCGAGAGCGAGAGCGTGGCGGACCTCGACGTGAGAGAGAGAGAGAGCGAGGAAGGGACAGAGACAGAGAGAGAGAGAGGGACAAAGAGAGAGGGCGGTACCGCAGGTGATCTGATGAAGTCACATGTCTGAGTGGAGGTTTATTTTGACGGTCTACAGATGTCTTTGCTGGTTTCCTGTCTCTGTTAAATCTTGAATAAAAAACGAGCGATGGGATGACATCACTTTTTACGTGAATAAACTTAAAAAATGTAAAAATAAAATCAGATTTTGGTTGGAACTTGATTTGATGATTCAGTGACAGACACCTGTCATACGCGTTCCAGCTTCACACGTTTAAAACACGAAAAAAGCAAGCATCAGTATTTTAGTTGCAAGGTTTCAACAGGAGGCTGGAGGCCCTCTGGCAGGTCAATGTTTTTTAATCTTTCTCTTGTCACTGCTTGTTTTATTGTGAAAGGTTGGACAGTACTTCCTGTAAGTTTGACCTCACATTTTTTCTCCATTATTCGTTTGTCAAACCAACTGTTTTTTTTAATTTATTTTTGTTTTCAGGGTTTTATTTAAGCTACAACTTTTTTTTTTTAAGTTAACATTTTCATCTTGTAATCGCCTCCGACTGGAGAAGAAACTCAGCTGCTTTGTGATTGATGTTTATTGATCAGCAGCAGGTTGAATTGATCTGTTTTCAGTCTCTATTGTAACATTTGAAGGTTCAAACTTTATTTCCTGTTTGTGTACGGAGGGGGCGGAGCCTATGCTTGATTTTGTATAAAATAAAAACCTGAAATCGACTTAAGTTTCTTTTCTTTGTCACGTGATCCGACGTCTGCTGACGCCAGATCAGTAAGATCCAACAAATGTATCTATTTCTCACTCAAAATAATGAACTACTGTTGAGAATCAGATTACAGGGAGTCAACAAACCCAGTTTTCATTAAATTAAACTTTCAACAACGTAAAACCAGACGTTTGTTTTATAAAATAACATTTATTTTACAGATAAAATTCAAACAAATCAAGATAAAAACCGACGAGGAGGTTAAATCTTTAGTCGTTCTTTTCTCGTCGTCCTCGTCTGCAGCGTAGCAGGAAGCAGCGGACTCCCGCCCAGCAGAGGGCGCCGGTGATCATCAAGACAACCAGCAGGGCAGCTGCGACGTCCAGGCTGTGGTACTGGAACCAGTTCAGGTCACGTGATGCGAGCCGCAGGTGTGGCGCGCCACCGTGTCGCATCACGAACTCCACCCAGAATGCGGCTGTGCTCAGTGGCGCCACCGGCTGGTCACGATGCACATTCGACAGATGCTGAATGCTGGACTTGTAGCTAAGCATCATGGGAAAAAAAACTAGGTCACAGTGGTGTTTTATTGTTAAAGACAGGAAATCCAAAAATGTATTCAAACGTTGGAGAATGTGATTCGGCAGGAAGTCTGGGGCTTTTAATGTGCAAGGGAAAAAGAATGAGCAGAAAGGTATGGAACAGGAAATAAAAAGTAACTTGCAGCTGTTTGTGACGTCACCCTCACCCTGGCTGGTTGATGACATCATGCAGCGCCTGCCTCAGCATGTCGGATGTCATACTGTTGAAGTCGAGGACGACAGCCGCGCCGCGGCGACTGAGGCGGGCGACGTTATCTGGCTGATCTGCGAACAGCGGGATTCCAACCAATGGCACGGCGTGATACACGGCCTCATACAAACCGTTGGTGCCACCATGAGTCACAAACGCTCTGGTCCTTGGGTGACCTACCAGGAACAGGGCTTTTATTGTTAAAAGATTCTGCAGCATTGTATCAACAAAATATCAATAATCACTGATGGATGAGATGAATCAGCTGATCAATAAAAAAGTGTGTGTGTGTGTGTGTGTTACCTAGCAGGTCGTTCTGAGGAATCCAGTCGTAAAGTTTCGTGTTTGACATCAAAGTTTTTGGTGTTATTCCTTTGTATTTCCAAATCACCTGAAAAAACAAGAAAAATCGACACGTTTATGATTTTAATTTGAATAAAACTAATTTTAACATTTTAGTTCACTTTGATTTGTTTTATAAAGTACTTTATATGTAACTACATTTAGGAGAAACAGAAGACTCGGTCACTACAGGACAAGACCACGTGAGAATGACACAATTCATTAAAGCTGTTTTCAGTCACGTCCTTCGAAGGAACTCTGGAGAAATGTTTGCATCTGTAGCGTGTTAGTAACGTCTTCAACCCCCCAATCCGCAAGCGTGGAATCCAGCGGAGATCCCCTTCTGGGTTCTCACATCGACTTCTGCTGACTTTCTGCTGACTTTACACTAAGAGGCCAGGCAGAGAAAGTGTGCAGAAAGTCCGGAGCCTCACACTCGGACATTTGCATTCACACACCTGCCTCCTCCAGAGAAACTGCGGAGGATCTCCGGAGTTCAGTGCATGTCTGAAAGCAGCTTAAGTCAGTGTGTCTGAGTGGGCGGAGCCTCTTACTTTTTGCGGGATCTGTCCGAGGGCAACAGCGATGACATCAGCAGTTTCTGTCGTGAAGTTGTTTACCATGGAGCCAAAGGAAACCACCACCACGCCAGCATCACCCGAACTCTGAACAAACTCCTCCATGTCTGCTGGCAGCTGATTGGCCGGTTTGCAGTGCAGACCGCCCACATATTTGAAGTTGGGCGGGATCGGCTTTGGCGTCTCTATGTCCCAGAAAGTCCTGATGAACCACAAGTCGGCTTTTCCCAGAGTCCCACAGTAGCTGGTGGGACTTCCTGTCAACACATACGTAAAGGAAACAGCTTTGTTGGGCTTTTCATTTGAAGAGACAGGTCAGCTGACCTTTGACCTACCACTGACCTTTGATCTCGGTGTAGTACTTATCCAGCTTTATCCTCCACAACGCCTCCGTCATTACAGACAGAGAGACATACATCACTGTGTTGATCAGTCTCTCCACAAACGTCATGTGGTCACTGTACGGCAGCGGAGCGGCAGGGACGTATGAAGGAGGAGCTACCGCATGGCCGCAGTGTCGCTCCATGACACCCCCGAACGACAAACGCATCGAGATGATGAGTGGCAGGTCGAGAATGTCGGCCACCAGGTCACCGCAAATCATCATTGGGTCGACCAGGACAGCGTCGAACTCAGAGTCCCGCAGAGTCGCCATCAGCTGCTCATTCTTAAACATGGAGTCACACTGACGGATTATGAGATCCATGGAACGCGTCGCCCAATCATGACTCCACAAAAACTTTTTCAGCATCGAAGAACGATGCCACTCGAAAATGGAGAAGTGAATTAACTCTTCAGTGAAACCATGTAGCTCAGATTTGCTAAAAGGAACCTGGAAAACAAGAAACACCAATTTTAAAAAGTCATTGAAACTTATTAAAAGTCTTTGACAGCAATTAAAAGTCAGAGTACTTAAAAGTTTTGAAAAACCATTTCACCCTACATGTCTGAACCTGACATCACCTTGTAAACCAGGAAGTTGAACTTGGCGGCATATTGGCTGTTGTTGTAGTCGACGGACGGAGATGCTTCAGAAATTAAAACGGTGACGGAGTGGTTCCTCCTCACCAGCTCGTCCAGGATGTTCCGCATGTTCAACCAGTGACTATACTCACCTGGGAACACCAACACATGGCCGCCATCAGCCGGAGCGAGCTGATGGAGCAACACTAGGACGGCAGGGAAAAGGAGAGGAGGCCGGAAAAGCTGCATCATGAGTGAATGACGAAAAAACCCTGTTTGATGTTTGCCAGTGATTTTCTGTTGATTCAGGTGAAAGTGCAACGTGATCAAAGGTGAGTGACTGATAAGAGCTGCTCTCTGATTGGACGGAGCAGAGGAAGAGGAACACCGGAAGAGAAGAGGAGCGGTCGTGATTCTGATCCAAACCAGTTGGTGGCGGTAATGCTTCAATTCCTAGTTTTCCAAACACCAATAGACACCGAAGAAGAAGAAGAGGAAGAGGACTTCCGTTAGCTTGACGCCGGTCTGATGCTGTGACGGGCGCCGAGCAGCGGTGTGGAAGCTTCGGGCAGACTTGGCCCCCGACTGTCGGTAAACGTTTTAAAATGACAGACGGGAGGATTTAACGGAGACTAACGGACCCTCCGGGCTGAGGAAAGGTAACAAGAACCGTGCGAATGTCCCGGTTTAACGGCCTCACGCACAGTAGAGCATGCTAACGGCAGTTAGCCGCAGCTAGCTCGACACTTTCCTTTATTCTCATCAAATCCCGACCCCCCCCCCCCCTTCTTGTTTTTCCTGGTTCTTTAACACGTTTCCCCTGATGCAGGTTTCCCTGTTCACACCGAATCCCCAGTGACGTCACGAGCACGTCAGAATCACCAGTTCATGTTGTGATTTAACCAAAATCTGTGAAATGTCGCGAGAGGAAGCGAGATTAGGTTCAGCCCTTTAAATGCTTTTATTGTGAAAAGTTCAACATGTGTGTGTTTATGTTTGTGTGAGAATAACTTTTTTTAAATCTCTCTCTCTCTCTCTCTGTCTGTGTCTGTCTCTCTCTCTCTCTCTCTCTCTCTCTCTCTGTGTTTGTGTCTGTCTCTCTCTCTCTCTCTGTTTCTCTCTCTGTCTGTCTCTCTCTCTCTCTGTCTGTCTCTCTCTCTCTCTGTTTGTGTCTGTCTCTCTCTCTGTCTGTGTCTGTCTCTCTCTCTCTCTGTTTCTCTCTCTGTCTGTTTCTCTCTCTGTCTGTCTGTCTGTCTCTCTGTCTGTCTGTCTGTCTCTCTCTGTTTCTCTCTCTCTCTCTCTCTCTCTCTGTCTGTCTGTCTGTCTGTCTCTCTCTCTCTCCCTCCCCTCCAGTCTCCACCATGCTCTCTCGACCTCTAACACAGACTGAGAGCGACAATAGAGGGCGGGGCCTGTCCGCTGTGACCCCGCCTCCTGTCCTCACATTGGTGGAACAAACAGGTAGGTGTTTATATGTTAACGTTGATGAAGTAGTTATCAATTAAAGGAGACAGCTCTGTTCTGATTGGTCAGGAGATGTCGGCATCTTGGGGCTAGTCAGCTTATGTTACATGTAAAATTAGAAGGAGAGTGAGTACTGACTGTTGTTTCTGGTCCTGCAGGTGTTTTCTCCTCTTCACCTCCTCCTCCCTCTGCTCGGTCTTTATCTCCTCCTCACACCCTTCTTTCCTCTCCTTCATCTTTCACTCGTCTTCATCCCCTCTCTCCTCCCAATCCCATGATCCTCACTTCTTCTCCTCCGTTTGTCTCCTCTGCTCCTTTTATTTCATCTCCTTCTCCTCCTGTCCCTCTTTCTCATCTTTCTTCATCCACTCTTCTTCCTCCTCCATCATCTTCTTCCTCCTCTCTTTTTACCTCCAGCCCTCCTGTTCCTCCTTCTGTGTCTCATCCTTCGCCTCCTTACTTGTTGTCTCCCCATTCTCTCTATCATCCACCATCTTTTTCTTCTGCTCCTCATCCTCCTCATGTTCATCATCACTCCTCTTTTCTCGTTTCCCCTATTCCTTCATCCCTTTGTTCCCCTGTCTCTTCGTCCACTGTGCACATCCCTCCATCAATTCCTCCTCCTCCTCCTCCTCCTCCCCCCCCTCCTCATCCTACTTGTTGCTCCTGCTCCTCCCTTCTTCCTCGCATCCTCTCAGCTCACCGGTTGGAGATGCGGCGTCTCTTACGAGGAGCTCTCGCCTCTCTGGGTCGTCGTCTGGACTCTCTGGAGAGGAGGAGCAGCAGGAGGAAGAGGCAGAAGAAGAGTATGACGGGAGGAGGAGGAGGAGCCTGGTGTCATGGTGAATTGTTTTGTCGTTCGATCAAGAATTAATGAATTATTCTTATTGGTCTGGATCAGTTCAATCACATTTCTGATTTTATCATTTTTAATATGAATGTTTGAAAACACCAACAACTAAACTTGTCTATATCCTGTTTCATTTTTAGTTCCATCTGCCTCTTCCGCCGCCTCCTTCTCTTGCTCCTACTCCTGTATCTCTGCCGTCCTTCCTCCTGTTTCCTCCTCTTTATCATCGTCAGTGACGTCAGAGAGTGAGGAGTCATCCACGTCTCCTGCTCTGTCCGGTTTTGACCAATCAGAGCAGAGGAGGGGGGAGAGCAGGGGCCATGAGGATGAGGTGAGGAGGAGAAAGCGGAGGAACAAAGATGATGTAGAAGAAGAAGAGGATGCTGGGAGGTTTGTTGGACAGATGGCGGTCTCCTTCAGAGGAGGAGGAGCAGAGAAAGAGGAAGGGCCAATCACCCTGCACAACTTCAACCACAAGAAACACAGAGGCGGAGGAACTGGCCAATCAGAGAAGACCGTCAGTGTCGTCAGTCTAAATGGTTACAGACCACAGCTGCTACACAGGTGAGAGAGAGAGAGAGAGAGAGAGAGAGAGACAGACAGAGAGAGAGAGAGAGAGAGAGAGAGAGAGAGAGAGAGAGAGACTACCAGAGAGAGAGTGGGCGAGAAACTACCAGAGAGAGGGCGAGAGACCCTCAGAAACTACCAGAGAGAGGGTGAGAGAGAGACACTGAGAAACTACCAGAAAGAGAGTGGGCGAGAAACTACCAGAGAGAGAGAGAGAGGGCGAGAGACCCTCAGAAACTACCAGAGAGAGAGAGAGACACTGAGAAACTACCAGAGAGAGAGTGGGCGAGAAACTACCAGAGAGAGAGAGAGACTGAGAAACTACCAGCGAGAGAGAGAGACTACCAGAGAGAGAGACACTGAGAAACTACCAGAGAGAGAGTGGGCGAGAAACTACCAGAGAGAGGGCGAGAGACCCTCAGAAACTACCAGAGAGAGAGAGAGGGTGAGAGAGAGACACTGAGAAACTACCAGAGAGAGGGCGAGAGACCCTCAGAAACTACCAGAGAGAGAGAGAGGGTGAGAGAGAGACACTGAGAAACTACCAGAGAGAGGGCGAGAGACCCTCAGAAACTACCAGAGAGAGAGAGAGGGTGAGAGAGAGACACTGAGAAACTACCAGAGAGAGAGAGGGTGAGAGAGAGACACTGAGAAACTACCAGAGAGAGAGAGGGCGAGAGAGAGAGAGAGATGCAAAGCTATGATTATTATTTATTTAAAGTGTTGAATATTTAAATATAATATATTTGAATCATGTTTTGAATTTCCCAGCGTCCTCAGCTCATCATCCCAGGATGACGTCCACCTTCTCCAATCAGCTCAGAGTCTTCAGACATGCAGCCAATCAGAAGCCCTCGCTGTCTCACCCAGCCAATGGTGGTTCTCTGACTTGACCCCTCGCCTCACTTCCAATCTCAGTGCCTTTGGCCTGTGGCTCCACTCTTCCTCCTCTTCATTTAACCCCGCCTCCATGTTACGGTTTTCAGTGGTGACTGTAGAGACGATAATGGACTCGGTGAGGGGCGGGACATGTGGGAATCCCCCCCGGCCCCTGAAGGACTGGTCGGCTCCGCCCAGTGTGAGCAGCGATCACTGGTTTGTTAAATAAATATTCACCAGGAACTTTTTTATGCTTAAATGTTTTAAACTTCTGTTCTTCATGTATATGATTCTATATAGTTATTGATTTATTATCAATAAACCGCTGATTCATTGTTTTTTTAATTCAATAAACTTTTTTTTTCACAGTTATGTGCGAACACCATCACCAAGGTAATTTTAATACATGGACACTACAGTACTTTTCTACAATGCTCAAGGCCCATAGGAAGTGATGTCATCGTGCTTTATTGTTGTTCAAATGTTTCTGATTAAATAATTTCTGTGTTACAGTCTGACATTTTCCACCCGGCGACAGCACAAGCAGCGAACCAATCGAAGCACCCGGAGCCTCCACCTTCCCTGGCGGCGGCCCCTGCCTCTCCCCCCTTGCTCAGCCAATGGACTGTCTGCTCCTTTTACTGGCAGCCAATCAGCAGCAAGCTCTGAGTTCCTCAGCTCAAAGGGAGAGGTGCAGTTTATTCAATAACTTCTGTTTTGAATAATAAAGCTTTGGTTTGAATTTTTTTGTTTTCTTCATCTTCGTTGTGTTATGTTTTTCTGCTCAGCGCGGTAAACGTGTCTCACAGATTCGAATCCGCCGGACGTCGCCACGGGAAACACTGCTCACACCGATGGGACTGCCAAAAGTAAAAAGGTCAAGAGAGGAGGGAGGGACGCAGGCCAAATAGAATACTGTAAAAAAGGAATAAAATAAAATTAATAATAAATATTTATGTTTCAGGTTAAAGAAAAAGGAGTTCAGTCTGGAAGAGATTTACACCAACAAGAACTACAAATCTCCCACCACCAACAGGTAAGAACTACAAATCCCCACCACAATAAACTGTCAATGTGATGCACAAACTACACTTCCCAGAATGCCTTGCTGTCCACCCACAGGAGTCTGGAGACGATTTTTGAAGAGCCACGAGAGAAGGATGGAGCGCTGCTCCTGATTGGCCAGCAGAGGAGACGCAGGCTGCTTCTCTTCCCTGACTTCACTCAGCCCAGGAAGAGGAAGCGACCCCAAGGTATGCTGGGAGAGTAGTTCACACTGTGGGAAAGTTGTAGTTTCAAAGAACAGAAAAGATATTTTTACAAATGTCCTTCTTTTAGGGGCGTGGTTTCCAGGTGGCACGTTTCCCAGGAAGCGTGCAGCTGCTCGGCGACATTGCCATGGTGATGGCTGTGGTGATGATGACATGGACCTTGATGTGATGCTGGTGGAGCGACTGAGCGCGCTCGAAGACTTTCTGACAAAACAGGGCCTGGACGTGTGAACTGTGACATCACTTCCGGTCTGCTGACTTTGGCCAAACAAACAGCTGCTAGCATACCTGCTAACTGCCGTGTTACCCTGGTGATGACATCAGGAAGGCGGTCTCATGTTACAGGGTTTTTTCTTTGCTGTGTACTTGATGTTTGATTTTTTTACAGTGTAGACTGTTTTAATGTGAATATTTAATATTTTTTATTGTGGTTGACGTTAAGATACCTGTTCAGAGGCCACACCCCCTGCAGGTAACAGTTCCACCTCATAACAAAAACAAAACAGACGCTGTCGCACGGTAAATATTTTTAAAGTGTAATATATATTTCTGCTGAAAATGTTTCTATTTTTGGAACAAATAAAGTTTTTTCTGATCACTTAATTTTTTATCATGTTTTTCTTTTCTTCAAAGTGACAGAGATGGAAATGATGTAAATTAATAAAATGATTAACTCAGCTCCTGAATGGTTTGAACAGGTGGATTTTACCTTTGACACCAGGAGAACAACAAGAATGAGTTGTCACTGTTCAACTTCTGAACAATGACCGACCTCTGTGATTGGCTGAGCAGTTCAGTTTATCATAAATATAATCTATACACACATATATAAATGTATATACACACACACACACATTTGACCCTCAGCTAAGTTTAATATGATTTAATTGAATAAAACTAATTTTTTAGACAGAGCTTTTTCTTTTAGAATCTTTTATCTTTTTCCATCTTTTTTTTCGTTTCCATTTTTTACAGAAAGTTATTTTTTTACAAGAAACGAAAACGAGTTTTAACGAAAAAAGTCATTAAAACCCGAGTTCAGGTGTTTGAAGTCACCGAGAGAACATGTTTATTTCTTTATGAACCAGAAAACAACATAATACAGATATATATTTCTCCTTCTAATCTAAATGAATTCTAAATATATAGAAACGTTATTTAAACTTGGAGACGCTCTTCTGTCGAACGACGTCTCGACGTCTCGACGTCACTTCCGCAAACAACATGGCGGCGCCCCTGCGGACTGCGCGCGGCGGAACATTTCTCAGGTTCTTACGTTTATTTGATTCTTTACTGAAATGAAAAGTGATGTCATCACGTGGTAGTCGCGTGTGACCTTCACGTGACAGAGTAACGGTTGTTGTGTTCCTGACGCGCACGTGAGGACACACCGACCGGACTCTGTTCAGAGTTTCTATTCATTTAATTTTAAATCATTCATAACATCCAAACTTTGCGTGAACCATGACGTCACACATGCGTGACGTGCGTGAGTGAGGGTGATGTAAGATTCGGCTCAGATGAAATGAAGGTTTCACCTGAAGCTGCGGTTTAAATATAATAACTGTATTATTATTCAAGAAGTCAGCTTTTGTTTTGTATAAAAGTGATTCTGATGATTCATAATACTTTTTTGATACAGATCAGCTTCATATAAAAATGGTAATTATGTGGTAAAGTTTTATAAGACGTGTTCGTCGGGATGTAAACATGTAAACAGAATATTCACAATATATATATAATAGTGTTTTAATGATGAAACTTCATCTCTGTCGTTTGCAGAGTTTTCGCTTTGAGCTTCAGCCAACAGCGCCTCCTCAGCACAGGTGAGGCTCTGCACCTTTATGTTTGTCTTTCACACACGAGCCACAGCAGGAGATTCTCCGCTCGGACCCGTCCCAACAACACAGAAACCTCCGTAGAGCTCAGGGGGCGATAGTTGATCAAATCTGCAGAGAAGAGAGAGAATGTTTGTTTTCAGCGTCTCAACCGCTGCGTCGGTCCTCATCACCATCACCCCCCCCAGTGTGTTAGAAGTGTCGAGGCATCATGAGGTCATGTGGAGGTCACAGTTTGGACGTTGATCAGTCGATGACGACTCGTCTCTGAGGAATATTTCAAACAATCTAATCTGCAACTTTACAATCGTTTATTTAAAGGGGACATATCATGCAAATTCCACTTTGTTAGTGCTTCTACAGGTTAATGTGGGTATCTGGCTCATGTCTACCAACCCAAAAACTCTGGGGAAAAAACACTCGCGCGTTTTGTTATAGTTCCTCTAAGTCAGAAACGTCATGCTTGAGCGACTCGATTGAGCTTCCTGGGTTTTGTGTCGTAACAAGGAACTGGAAGTCTCCCTACATGGTCTTGGCCCATGTTCTCCGCGCTGGTCAGCCCCATAGACTGTATATATAAGGTCAGCCCGCGATTCTGCTTTCTCCGCTTGTTGTTGTACCCGTTGAATGTCGGGGTTCGGGGGTAAATGATGGTCTTCATAGCCCCCCCCCCCCCCCACCTCTCTGTCTGTCTGCTTGTGTGCTTGTAGTGGGGGGGCAGAGGGGGACATTTAATTATGTGATTGGGAAAATTAAAACTCCAGGACAACAGAAGGGGAATACAAAGTATGGGATGCATATTTGATAATTTATATCATATAAAATATGTAATTTATATCGTTTAAAATCATGGGGGGAGAGGGGGGAGGGGGGAGCTGGCTCATTAGCATTTAAAGGAACAGGCACTCAAAACAGGTCACTCTGTGGAGGGCTGTTTTATACAGGGTAAAAAGGAGCTGTTTTATATGATCCTTGTGGTATTTTGACCAAAGTATGTTACAGACATTTCATTAAGACCCCAAGGAACCAGATCAACTTGTGGTAAAATGGGCATGCTATGTCCCCTTTAAATATTGAATCTTTCAGACCAAACATGCACATGTGAAATGATAAATTAAGTAATTACTGATTAATGATAATATATTTTAAAAATGTATACTTATATCAGTTTATATATGTGTATGTATACAAATAAATATAAATATGTTTATATATAAGTAAATAAATAAATACAGCGTTGTGTCATCTGAGTAACGATATATATTTGTTCACGTTTATTAAGAATCAGATATAAAGTTGTTGACCAATCATCTGTCTCGCTTCAGGTTGGCGCTTCCTGCCTCGCCCCCGGCCGCTTCCCCTCCTGTTGGTGACAGGTGGTGGTTACCTTGGTTACCAGCACTACATAAGGAGGGGCCAACAGGAGGATGGGGCTCCGCCCCCTTTGGCCACACCCACACAGGTAGGAAAGATCCCTCTTCACCTCCTTTTCTCTCATCATCTCTCCATCTTTATCCTCCTCCCCTCCCACCCCTATCTCTTTACCGGCTTTTTTCACTTGGGGGATAATACGCCCGATAGCAGGTCAGGTTCACGCGTTAAATTACATTTCTTTTAGCTGACGCCTTTATCCAAAGCGACTTAACATAAGTGCGTCAACCATGAGGGAACAAACCAGAACAACAAGAATCATGTAAGTTAATTAGCTTAAAAAAGCCAAACTGCATGTAAGTGCAATATTCATTTATTTTATTTTTATTTATGAATTTATAAACACCAGAGTTGACGATGGTTATTAGACATCATCTTCTTAACCGAGGTGTAGTGGAAAGAGATGTGTCTTTAGTCTGGAGGAAGATGTGGAGACTTCCTGTCCTGATGTCGATGTGGAGCTCGTTCCACCGTTTCGGAGCCAGGACAACAAACAGGCGTGATGTTGTTGAGTGTTGAGCTCGCGCTGAGGGAGCAGCCGATTGGCCGATGCAGAGCGGAGTGGACGGGCTGTGGTGTAAGATTTGTCCTGGATGTAGACTGGGACTGATCTGTTCGCACCACGGTGCGCAAGTGCCAGATAACATGTCAGGTGCACGTGCGCACAGCAAACATGGAGGTTCAGAGGTTCACATCCGGCAGTTGAGGGTCATCTCTCAGGTGTTTGGTCCGGACGCGGTGATTGTCTCACTGGGTGATAGTTGAGTGTGAAGTGATGATGACACACTGACCGGTCACTTCACTGGTTCTTCACTATTTCAAATAGGCCCCGACCCCTCTCCACACTGTCCAACCTGCCTCCTGATTGGTCCTTTTACTGAGGTAATGGTCTGATTGGTCAACCAGTAACTGGGCAGGACAGAGGGAGGCTGTGATTGACTCGAGATTAAAACACATTTCACAGATAAATACAATTTCAATAAAAGCAATAATGAAAATAATAAGTAAGAAAATGACAAAATAAATGATTTCAATATATTTTGATCATTTTCAATGTTAATATTGAAAAGAGGAGGAGGAGAAGGAGGAAGGGAGGAGGGGGAGTGTCCTCAGTATAAATACCTCCCTCCTGCTCCTCCTGTGTCACTTCTTCTCTAGTGTCAGTGAACACATCAGCTCTTTCTTCTTCTGGATTTAATCCTCTCAACTGGTCCGAATGTGTCTGCGGCCAGCTCTCTCTCTCTCTCCGGCGGAGGTCTCTCGCTCATGGTAAGATACTTGTCCCGCTGCCCCGCCGGCAGACATGAGTGCGACCTGCTGCGTCAGGTGAGGCGTACCAGAGACGGAGGAGGAAGAGGAGGAAGAGGAGGAAGGGGGGTGAGGACGAGAGCGACGGCACGGTTCAGGTGGGCGAGGAGGTAGGGGGAGGGTTTTTTAGATGTGTAGAAAAGTGTATTTCTTACAGTGTAAAACAGTGTATTGAAAGAAATTAATAATTTAATAGTTTAAATGAACTGTCTGAGGGCGAGAGACACTGAGACACGACAGAGAGAGAGAACAGAGAGAGAGAGAGAACTTAAGCTGCTTTCAGACATGAACTTAACTCTGCAGTTCCTCTGTATTTTCTCTGGAGGATCATGTGTGAGCTCCTGTATAAAGTATAAAGTATAAAACCAGGAGAAGTGTGAACGCAGCAGAGGATCCTCCACTGGATTCTGTGTGAGTGAGTGGGGGGGTGATGAGCTTCTAATACGTATCAGACGCAAACATGAAAAAACAAAAAGAAAACAAATATCTCCTGTTGAAACGTTTTCACATGCGTAGTAGACGCAGACGAAGATGTGAAGAGAGTTCGTGGTGATGTAAACATGATCACATGATCTCTGCAGCTGAGTTAATACATCACTTCCTGTCTCTGTCGGCTGCACCACCTCTCACCTGAACCATGAGAGAGAGAGAGAGAGAGAGAGAGAGAGAGACAAACAAACAGAGAGAGAGAGAGAGAGAGAGAGAGAGAGAGAGACAAACAAACAAACAGAGAGAGAGAGAGAGAGAGAGAGAGAGAGACAAACAAACAAACAAACAAACAAACAAACAAACAAACAAACAGAGAGAGAGAGAGAGAGAGAGAGAGAGAGAGAGACACAAACAGAGAGAGAGAGAGAGAGAGAGAGGAGATTAGTGTGTGTGTGTGTGTGTGTGTGTGTGTGTGTGTGTGTGTGTGTGTGTGTGTGTGTGTGTGTGTGTGTGTGTGTGTGTGTGTGTGTGTGTGTGTGTGTGTGTGTGATCCAGGGCAACAGCTAATTTATCTGATCAGCTATTTTAGCTCTAGCCTAGCTTAGCCTAGTTGATCCTGTGCTCACCCAGTTACCCCCCCCCCGGGACAACTTGTTGATTGGTTAATCAGCTGATTTACAGGAAATCAATTGGTAATAATGACGACAGCTTGTTGACTGATCGATTGACATCATCGAACACTACTGATTAACTTATTGATTCATTTGTATTAGTTTGTTTATAAAACCACGTTTTAGCTGTTAGCACGTTAGCGTAGTTCCTGCTAGCTTTGCTGTAGCTTAGCATCTGTTGTGTGCTGTCAGTCCTCATCCTCCTCCTCCACGCAGAGAAAACCACAAACACACAAATCTGTGTTTTTTTATTTCATTTTTATTACTTCATCTTTGTTTTATTTATTTATTTGTTTGTTTTTATTTTTCATATTTTATATATAAGCTTTTTTTATCTGTTTGTTTTTATTTCAGTATTTATTCCTCTGACTCAGGTCACATGACAGAAATCTTAATAACTTTAACTATAGAATATTAAAAATTATGAAAAAAGCTAAATAAGATTTTTTTTTTACCAAACCTAAAAGATGTTAATGAAAAAATATTTTAAAATATTTACTGAGACCTGGACTCTTCTGTTTGACTCGTCATGTGACCGTCACCATTTTACTGTTAGTTTGTTTTTGTTTTTTAATTCATAATCTTTTTTATTATTTATTTTCTTCCTCTCTCCTCTGACTCACTCACATGGTCCCAAATCTTGTAAAATCTCGTAAAATCTCATTACCATGATCAGGCTCCAGGTCCCTCGTTTGGATCTTCGTCATCGTCTGAGCGCGCTCCGTGGCGGCGTGTGTCAACCCGCCCCTTGGCGCCGTCGGCCAATTGCCTTCCTCTACTATGTCTTGTCCATCAGTGCCCTGCGGCCGCTGGCCAGTCGGGTAAGAGGAGCAATGGAATGGTTTTGATTGGATAAAGGGAAAGTGGGAGGAAGGTTAACGACCATATATGTATCTCCTTGTTTAGGAATTTCCTCTTCTCCTCCCTTGGTTTCCTCCTCCCTTGGTTTCCTCCTCCCTTGGTTTCCTCCCCCCTTTATTCTCCTCTCTTTCAGGGCCCGAGCACGACAGTGCAAGGACTCGATTGAAACTGTGTCGATTATGTTTCTTCAGCTTAGGAAAGAAGCCTTTTTGAGCCTTAACACACCCGGAAACTCACCAAATGTCGCGGTCGCATCAGCTCTGGTGTAAAGTTACGTATTTTAGCAGCTCGGGAACATGTGTCCAAAAATGGCTCGATAGCGCCCCCTGCAAATTTTCAATGAGGGTCTTCCCACACGTGTATCATGCCCAGACGCACAAAAAAGCCTCTTGGACATGGAGATTCAAATTAACTACTAATATTAATCTACTATAAACTACTATATTAATCATCAAAACGTGACGCCACACTACGGTCACACCGTGTGGCGTCACGTTTTGATGATTCGCCATCAGAACACAAGGTTGTTGTATCTCGGACATACATGGTCCAATTGACTCCAAACTGGACGTGTATGACAACAGTCCCGGCCTGATGACATCTACACAGAAATCATGACTTAAAATCACAGCGCCCCCTGGTGGCAACAGGGAATTTGTTGTTTTTTGCACGTCTTACACGTTGATGTACTCCTCTTGTCCATTGACCACAACCATGTCAAACTTTGTCAAAAGGGCCTCAAGACATTGATGATGTAGGCATATTGAAACTGTGAGTGTCCATCAAGTGCCCCCTAAAGTACAACCACGATTGACTGACATGTACAAAAATCGGTAGGGCTGTTTCTTTTCATAACGAACAAAAAACCCTTTTGGATCGATATGCTTGACCAAACAGGAAGTTAGCCATTTTGAATTAAGTGCCCATTTCTAACCATTTACATATGTTGTATTTTGACGAACTACTCCTAGAGCTTTCATCTGATTAACTTTAAATACAGTGAGTGTAATCTTAACTACGTGGAGATTAAAAGCTATTAAAGTTTTAGTGTACGTCACACGGTGTGGTCGTGGCGTGGCATAACATTTATTTTTTGGCTTTAAATAAAAGAATACTTACTTTAATGTCACAGTGTCGGTGGTCATAGATTCCTTCGATGTCTTAGACTTCTGCAAAGGTGAAAGATTTATACGATCTGAAGAGAAACAAGAGTGTTTTTGATCCAAACAGATCTTTTAGTCTGTATGTAGTGATAGTGAAAGCAACACCTACTGCCAAAAGGAGGTAAGCCTTTTTTAAGACTTTAATTCAATTTGCATTAAATTCACAGTGTGGTCTACACTTGAGGCGTGGACCGTAATGCGTGATTAGTGGGTGTGGTACAGCGCTGCGTGATGGACGCAAGAAGTGTTTTTATCCTTCCTGCGATGCACAAAACGCACACAACACGGAGCCGTTTCGCCTGGTTCCTGTTCGCAATCCCCCGCGGCCGCATCAGGTCCTGCACAGTGCTGCTCGCAGCCCTAGTTTCTTCTTCCATCACTTTCTTCTTCAAAATTTGTCTTTAAAATTCTAAATAATATTTTTCTATACTGTCTTGAGCCCAGATACTTGATGAGATTTTATTTTCCTGTTTTGTCCTGCAGGTTGCGTTGTACCGCTCTTTCCCGACTCGCCTCCTCTCTCGGGCCTGGGGTCATCTGAACGGCGTGAAGCTTCCCACCTGGCTCCGTAAACCTGTGTACTCGCTCTACATCTGGACGTTTGGGGTCGACATGAAGGTGATGATGACGTTTAATCTGACGCGGAGACTGCGTCAGATTAAACTTCTTTTATTTCATGTTGTTTTCTGTTTGACCACCAGGAGGCGGCGGTGGAGGATTTACATCACTATAGGAATCTGGGGGAATTTTTCCGTCGACGTCTCAAACCTGCTGTGAGACCGCTCTGCACCTCCTCCTGCCTGGTAACGCTCTTCATCCTTTAACACACAATCATAATTCAATTCAAACACTTTTTCTCATTTGATTGGTCGCTGGTTCCTCAGATCTCTCCAGCAGACGGGCGGGTCCTGCACTTTGGTCAGGTGAAGAACTCAGAGGTGGAGCAGGTGAAGGGTGTCACCTACAGTCTGGAGAGGTTCCTGGGTCCGCAGGAGGGGGGAAGCCAGGGTAAGACCCCGCCCACACAACCTCAGATCATGAGACCTGGCAGATCAATAAAGAAATCAATCAGCTATTAATTAGATCTCTAATTAGAACCTCACATGTTGGTCTGCCCCCCCACCTCTCTTCAGAGTCCTCCCTGTCCTTCAGGGAACGCCTCCTGACGTCACCTGATAACGACCTGTTCCACGTCGTCGTTTACCTGGCTCCAGGGGATTATCACTGTTTCCATTCGCCCACAGACTGGAGGGTGGAGCTTCGACGACACTTCCCAGGTGAGGGAGCGTTACCTGATCACCTGATTACCTGATCACCTGATCACCTGTCTGTGGTCGATCTGCTTTTCACCTCTCTCTCTCCTCGTTAGGCTCGTTAATGTCGGTTAACCCTGGTGTGGCTCGTTTGGTCAAAGATCTCTTCTGTCTTAACGAGCGTGTGGCGCTCACCGGCCAATGGCAGCACGGCTTCTTCTCGTTAACCGCGGTTGGGGCCACAAACGTAGGATCCATCCGGGTTTACTTCGACCAGGTGAGAACTTGAAATGATGCAGTTTTTTTGTCGTGTAATTTAAATGTAATTTTTCGTCTGTAACGCAGTGAAAGAAACAAATGTCGTAGGTGTTTATAATTTTTATGAATATATACAATGTCGTATGTTTGAATGTTTTTCCAGATTAAAATTATGTTTTGTGTTTCGTCATTGGAAAACAATAATTGATCACATGATGATATTGATCACGTGGTTTTTGTTTCTGTCCTCAGGAGCTGAAGACCAACACTCCCCGCTACAGTAAAGGCTCGTTCCACGACCACAGTTACGTTGCTAATGGCAACAGTGTGAACAGTGTGTTGACTGCGGTGTGTGAGGGGGTGGTCCCTGTGGATGGGGGCGTGGCCTTGCAGAGGGGGGAGGCTATCGGGGAGTTTAACCTCGGGTCCACCATCGTTCTGTTGTTCGAGGCTCCCAAGGACTTTGAATTTAACCTGCAGCCGGGACAGCGAATCAGAGTGGGGGAGGGGCTCGGCAGCCTCTGATTGGCCGACTCATGGGAGGTGCCTGATGTCATTTTAAGGCATTGTGGGTATTTTTCTTTGTAAGAAAAGACATGAAGAGGACATGTTTGTTTAACAGGACTCAAACTCCCAGAATGCCTTGTGCCTCATGATAGGAAGTTGCCAAACCTCTCCTCCCTCTCTCTCTCTCTCCCTCCCTCCCTCCCTCTGTCTCTCTCTCTCTCTCTCTCTCTCTCCTCCCTCCCCCCCCCCCCTCTCTCTTTGTGTTCTCATACAGCCCCTCCACAGATTGTCTAGAGTTCAGTGCAGGTCTGAGAATTCCTTATGTTCCTCGTCCAACTTTCTGAACTTCATTTAACAAAAAGACAAATTTATATTTTTCCTAAAGTTAAAATTTATGTTGTTGAACATGAAATACAATTTTGTCCGTCCATTCACAGTTTGAATGTTTGAAGGTTTATTGATCACGTTTTTGACCTGTTGATGGTTTGCTGTAAAGAAGTATTAATTATTCTTATTATTTTCTTCTGTTCTTGTTTTTTCTTTTGTTAAATATTGAATGATAAATAATAAAATTTAAAATACAAAAACTAGTTATAGTAGATATGGATCTTTTTTAACGGCTGTTTTTAAATGTGAATAAATAATGAAACTCGTGTTTCAGTTGCAGGTTTTTTTTATTTTTAAATAAAGTTTTTACAGGTCTTATAGTAAAGAATAAATTTACTAAAGCAGCATTTTCATTGGTCAGTCTTAGCCCTACCCCTCTGTTAGCCCCGCCCCGGGCAGCAGAACCAACAGCACTGCCAATAGGACAGAGGTGGGCAACAGTTGCCATAGCGATGGAATCGTGGTTCTGCCAGACCTCCATGTGACCAGCCATCATCTGTGGCCTCCTTCCCCAGCCACAGTTTCCCATCCTGGGTCACCGCTCCAGCCAGCCCCCCTTCCCTGAGGCCAGAGCTCCAGGATGACGAGGAGCAGGAGGAGGTGCAGGTCTGCTGGGCCTTTATGCCCAGGAATGAAGCCAAATCAAGGTCCAGACCCGATGCTCCTCCCCGGGGCCGCGGCGTGTTCTGTCGACACTGAGGACACGGGATCCACACCTGGAGGCGGTGAAGGCGTTTACATAGTGAACGAGTTTAAAGCTTAGAAGCTAAACTCAGGCGACTGCTGATGATGTCATCGCTCACCTGTTCGTTGATGACCGTGTCCAGCCTCTTCAGACACGCCTGGCAGAAGGCGTGGCCGCAGTGCAGTCGTCGGGGCAACCGCGTCGCCAGGTCATAACTACCGAAACACACGATGCACACTAGGTCCCGCCTCCCCAGAGACATCATCGTCTCCATGGCGGAGGAGGAGGGCGGGGGAGGGAGGGGCGGACATGTCTCTTCCTCTTCTTTCTTCCTGTCATCAGACATCTTCTTTCTGATTGGACGAGAAAGTTCCTGCTTAGAATCCTTAATGTGAAGTGACCAATCACAACAGGACCTGAACTAGCACCTGAACCAGACCTGAGCCAAAACTGTACCAGAACTAGATCAGAACCAGACCTGATCAAGACCTGAACCAAACTAGAACCAGTGAGTCCAGGTTCAAGAGGTGAAATAAAGAAAATATCTCAAGTGCAAACATCACAGCAAAGGTGCTTATGTATATAAATAATTATGCATAGCAATATTACATATATGTAGTACACATATATATTATATTTCTGAAATCATACAAATATTTATTTTATAAATAAAACTAAAGGACAAATGTCACAGCAGAACAGAAAGGTACTAATATATGTAGTAATATATATTCATACGTATATGTAGTAATGTACAGCACATATATTACCTACAAATGTAATATATGTACTTCATAGTATATTTTAAAACTTAGAAAAACAGTCAAATAAATCATAAACTTTCTTCATTCAAATAAAAATGTATAAATATTCTTGATCCTCACCTGCTGCTCCCTGATTGGTCGGATGAAGTTAACACCTGGATCTTCTCTCTTGTTTTTCCTTCACATTTCTCTTCTTTTTATTCTTTCTCTTCTTTCTCTCTTTTACCCTCTGGGTCACATTTCCTGTAGCTTTTCTTATCTTCTCTTTTATATCCCCTTTCTTTCTCGTGTTGGTTTTTTCTTCTCGTCGTTATTTCCTCTCTACTTGTCCTTTATTTTTCAGGATTTTCTCTCCTTCCTTTTGTTTTATTCCTTATCTTCTTGTCCTTTGTCTTTTTGCTGTTTTTTCCACCTCTGCTGTTCTTTTTCTCCTTCTTTCTTCTCTGTTCTTTCGTTCTTGTCGTTCCTCTGCCGCTGTTTGAGAGAAAGAGAGACTCACCTTCATCAATAATTCAGCCTCACTCAGCCAACACTCAGTCTTTGAATCAGTTTATCATAAAATCAACAGAAAACATAAAGAACAGTAAGTGTCTGCAACAGGAAACTCAAGTACAAGTGACATCAGTTCACAAATTTAAACAATCAATAATCTCACCTGTAATCTGATCAGCCAATAGAAAGTGGAACTTTTCTCAGGTGAACCTATCAGGTTACAGCTCAGTGTGGACAGACTGAGGTCACCATGGCAACAGAGAGAGAGAGCGAGAGAGAGAGAGAGAGAGAGAGACTATATGTATGTACGTGTGTGTGTGTGTGTGTGTGTGTACATTTTTTGCAATTTTGACTTCCACAACTTATTTTGATCTTATCTGTTTTACACGATAGTTCAACATATCATACGTCTCTGTGATCCGTCAGATGTTTTCTAACCGCACCAGAAGAAGGAATGGACAGATCGTACTCAGAGGAGACAGGACACAGGTTTTAATTTGTTTTAATGCCCAAAAAAGGCAATTCTGTCTGAATTTGTAAATGTGGGACAGGCCCCTTGGGAATCTGGGACACTTGTATTGACTTCCATGCCAACTTAAAGTAAAAGTCCTGTTGACTAGATTTAGTTAGAAGATGAACCGACTGGAGTTTTCCCTCATTACTCAGTGTCCCACCTGAATTCACCCTGTGTGTGTGTGAGTGGGAAATATTCAACCCCAGCACCTCAAACATTATAGAGATGTGAATCCAGGTTCATGAAAACATACGACAACAAGCCTCATTACACAACAACAAATATTATTGATACATGTGAGTTATTTTTTAGATATAAAAAAATTAAACTGACTTTACTATGAGTTCCAATGGAAAGCTTTGCTCTTTTTACGAATGTGCATGTCCACTATCATTCAACCTCCAGCTCCAGTTCTTTGTGGAGCATCCTTTGGCATTAATAACTTCTAATAAGCACTTTGGGTAAGTGCTGACAAGCTTCTCAAACATTTACTGGAGTCTTTGCTCCTTCTTCACATCCAGCTCATTGATGTTTGCCTAGGATCACTGTCTGTTGGCTGGAGAGTCCAACGATCTCCAAGATTCAATTTCTCAACTGACGGCGTCACATTCCTCCTTTAATTGCTCGGGTGTTTCAGGGAATCCATGAGCTACACATGAAGTTATAAACTTCCTCCCAATGCTCCCAAGGGAATGTTACATTTTTGGGAAATATTAATTTCCCTTCAGGTGCAATGAAAGAATTTCCTCTCTGAGTTTTTGTGAAAGCTTCTTAGTCTCACCCCTGATTGCAACTCACTTTGAACACCTTGTGGGCGGGGCTTATGAGCATCACACCTGAAGCACATTAAGGACGGTTATAGAGTTCCCAAATGAATGATCCTGTTTCAACTCAACTTTAGGCCATGAAATCAGCACAAGGTTTTAAAAACAACAGTATTTTCTACGGGTTGATTAATTGTGACGAGGCCATATTGACAAAATATCCTGTAACTCACGAATACTACACCGTACATTTTCTCTGTAACGTAAAGTAAAAAATAAATTACATGAATGTAAATATAAATCATGTGTGAACTCTGGTCTGTTCCACGTTTAAAAAAGACTAAACATCCTCTTCACATGGTTTTTATTTCACCACAAACACCACATTCTACTGTCTCCTCGTATTTACACCACAGAGTCATTGATATGAAAAATATAAACACTTTAATCTCTAACACTTCCTGAATGAAAACATTTCATCTGCAGAGAAAACTGCTTAAAATATAAACTATATACAAAACAGATGATTGAATAAACAAAGAAATGATCAATAATCGACCTGATTTGTCCAGTTTACAGGAATTAATGTGTAACTTCATCATTAATGTCTAAGTCCCGTGATAATAAAAATTAGGTACAGACTCAAATCAAACAGGAACGGAGGTAAATCAATTTTAAACCTGGATTCATTCATTTTAAACTGGTATTAATGAAGTTTAATGAATATAATTTGTATTTTAGGTGAGTGATGAAATTACAAACCTCTCAAACAAAGAGGTTTATATCTTTTCTTAAGATTGATAAATTACCGGTAACATCAGCAGCAGCCATTTTGGGTCTGATCTGCTCCCACGTGGTGTAAATCATGTCTTTCCTTTACTTTAGAACAGAATCAAAACAGAAACTAATAAAATCATTTAACAGAAAAATAAAAATAAACTCGTTTTTTTGGTATAAATGTTAAATAAAATAGAAACAAGTTCAGAAGCAGCAGAGACATCGACTTCAGCTTCCGGTTGTTTTTCTCCTGAGGCTTTCAGCTGTATCCCATGGTCTTCCTCAGGGGGTGGAGCCTGTTTCAGGAAATGAACCTTGAAGCTTTGTCTCAAAATAGATTTTATCTATAAAGTGTTTTAACTAAACAAACAGAAATTACTACAGTTTTACTTTAACTAACACAAAATGGTTGAATTACGGAAACAACTTCATCAAGTTCGTGAATCTTCCTTTCTTCTTATCGTTCACCTCCTCAGTTGTGTCCTTTCCTTCCATCCTTCATTTCTCTGACTTTCTCTTAGGAGAAAAACTGATGAATAAATAAATCTGAGCCAATCACAATCCTCCTAGTGCCATGACGTCACATGCTGCTGCCATGACGTCACATGCTGCTGCTATGACATCACTTGTTCCTTCTACAGCGGTAGCAGCAGGCGCGGCACCACTTCACCTCCTCTTCGTCCCCTCCATCTTCCTTCACCATGTATGGTGGTGGGGGGGCAGCGCCCGATGACCCGTACGGGTTCCCGGCATTACTATTCAGAGCCATTGGATTGGCTATCACCGTGGCAGCATCATCAGAGGAGCGTAGCTTAGCCCTCGGGATAATCACCTGACCGTACGGATTGTCAATGGAAACGTTGATGTTTGACATGGTGGCGTGTCACAGGCGGCCACGCTAAATCTGACCAATCAGAGAGCTCTGTGGAGAAAGGACAAGAACAGAGAGAGTTTAAGAGCGATGGAAGGAAGAGGGGGAAGAAGTAGAAGAGGAGGGGAGGAGGCTAGCATTAGCATGGCTAACCTGAATTGTGCCAGAGTTAGCATTTCAACTTTGAGCTAGCATTAGCACAGCTGACCTGACCTGACCTGTGCCTGAGTTTGGGTTCATCTCTAATCTAGAGTTAGCATGGCCGACCTGGCCTGGACTTCAGTTAGTGTTTAAACTCTGATTTAGCGTTA